>NC_056732.1:1528117937-1528252937 GCF_019279795.1 Protopterus annectens | reverse complement strand
GTGGATGGAATTCCCCTTTGTTGCCTGAAATGGAATACAAATCTTTATGCTAATGCGTCAGCTATAGCTGTTGTCTGTTATGATTACACAATTTTGTTCCAGCACATTGCATTCTTGTTCCTTTCCCTTCATTTTTAGATGTTGTTGTAGAAGGACTTATTATTGCTATCTGTCCTGATGGTGAGTCTTACCTTACGGGAAACTGTTTCTTCTGACTGCTTTAGTAAGTTGTTTTTGGATAGAACTGGCCTTATCCTTGTTGCATTTGGTATGACAAAGTTTCAAGGTCCAGCATGGACATGTTTTTTTTTTTAGTTTAAAGAGCTGTTAATTTTGCAACTCCACTATTTAAATTTACTGCAGAATTCTCCATTATTCATGCCTTATGGGTATGAATTTTTCATTGTTATTTAAAGTATTGCTAATTCTGTAACAGTTTATCAGTGGATTATATGGGGGACCTAGTATGCATTATTTGTTGAGTCATACAAGATAATTGCTTAGGGCATCATAGCTGTTGTTTCCCCATCTTAGTGTTTTTACAGTTTGCTCACCATTGTTAAAGTTTATGAAATCTACTATTTTTTTGTACCCTATTATTAGTTAAGGCATATTTTTCCAGTTAATAAAAAAATACATTAGGTCACCGAATTGAAAAGTATTTTCTGTTACGCAAAGGGTGATATGTTTACTAAGGAAGTGACTGTTTTATTGGGGTAACATGAGGAGGTACAATAACATTTTACAAAATTATAGTTTGTGATATTTACTGCAACTTTTTGTGGACTACTTCCTGCCGATAATTTGTTTTTGTACCCATACTTTTGAAGAATTGACTTATGAAAATGGATATACCACCTCCGTGAATTCATGTGTATGCTAATAGTGTACAAGTTTTATTTTATTTCTTAATTTTTATGTAATCATTTGTGTGCATGGTGTTGTGGAGCATGGTCTTTGATATTGGCACTTCTGATAGTCGAGTCATAAATTCTGGCCATGTATTAACCATTGCTTTCTGCACTGTGGTACAGTCTCCACTGAAGGCTCTAGCCTCTCAATCTTCTACATACTATGCTTGTTTTCTTGACCATTTAAATTTGTCAGGACAGTCTTTGTCTGATTGTTGGATGATAATGTAGCATTTATCTGATTCAGCTGATCTTATGGTCTTTGATATGCACTTCTTGGATAGTCGGAGTCATATTCTGGCCATGTATTAACCATTGCTTGCTCTAGCCTCTCAATCTTCTACATACTATGCTTGTTTTCTTGACCATTTAAATTTGTCAGGACAGTCTTTGTCTGATTGTTGGATGATAATGTAGCATTTATCTGATTCAGCTGATCTTTCTTGAATTGCATTTATTTTTTACCAGCTTTCACATCCTGAATATCATTTACGTATTGAAATTCACAGAAACCACTTCATTCATTAGCTCTTAATGAGATTATGTTTAATACTTTACACGTAAAAGTTACAAGTAAAATATTCAGTGGGATAACATTTAGGCACAACAAGATAAATTACGCTGTGCACTTAAATGATATATTATTTTAAAGGATTACATACATTCTAGTCACATGCACATGCCATATATGCAATTATTTAGGTCATGTGAGGCAGAATCTTTGAATTTATAATCTGTTTTTGAAATGTATGTATCTTTTCCTTGCCAAATTACAGATCCTTTTAGCATTTTCAAGTACTCAATGAAATGCCAGTTTTTCCATGAGCTAGAAGGCAGCTGATATACACACTGTAATCCAAAAAATAGACCAAGCAACAGAAGTGGAGGTGGTGCCATGCCTTTAATAAATTATCTTTCAGTAAGTATAAAAGAATGTACTGAATCTGACCAAAGAGATGACAAAGGTCCTAACTGGATCTTTTCCCATATCACTATAGGTAACAGTCTTCAACTATCTGTTGCTACAGTATTCATCCACCTTCCATCTAGTATAAACATAGCACAACAAACTTTATTAGAAATATTCCTTCAAAGCATCAAGTGGAACTGCAGTATTCTTGGAGACCTAAATATCAATACCAAGAGTCCTGAAGCCACAAAGTTTAGTAGAATGTTCACTTCCTATAACTTGGAAAAACTAGTAGGACCAACTAGGCTAAGCATCCATACTGGCAACCACAGTACCCTAGATCTCATAATTACCAATGTAAGACATAAGTGTATAAACATAGGCATTCAGCCCATCACAATGAGTGACTATTGCTCTATAATTTCATCCTGGTCACTCAAAACAATAAAGATGCCACCTGAAAGAAATAGATAACTTAAATTGGTCCCATCTGTACTCTATTTGGGATCCTGCTCTTGCCTTATCAGAATTCCCCAGTATCCTATTACATATAGAGGAAACACTAATTCCTATCACACAAAGAAGGTTAAGGTTATAGACAAGCCCTCGGTTTACCAGTGCTATAAAAAAATGAAAGAAAGGGAAAAATGTGGAAAGAGTGGAAAAGAGCCAAATAATCAAAACCACCACCAAAGCTATCTCACCCTTAGAAAAGCTATCAGAATAGCAACAAACAGTGCTAAGTCACTGTATCTAAGACAAAAGCAATCTATGTTTTTTTTCAAACCCCAAACTGTTCTGGAAAGAAAGAATTAAAAGCAACTCAATGGAAAAAAAATAATAACTCAGTAAACAGCTCCAAAACCAAAAAAAAAACAAAAAAAAACAAAACAAAAAGAACTCAACAGCTTCCCTGAAACTTTTAAAAAATTCCTTCTTTCAACTATAATGGATATCACTAACTCATCCCCCTATAATTACAGACCAACAACCAAATGACCTCAACAGTTTCACACAGTTGTACCTGGTAGCTGATTATACTGCCAATTTTCATTTCTCAGTCATCTCACAAAAAGAAACTAAAGCTCTTCTCCTAAAACAAAATGGCTCAGGCTGCTAATTCAGTAGGTTTCACTCTAAATTTCTCAAGCTAGCAGCAGAAAAAATTGTAAAACCTCCTACACAAATCTTTAACCTATCCTTAACTACTACCTCCATCCCTGATCTGTTTAAACACCAAATAATTATACCATTACCCAAGATCAGGTCTCTAACACAAGTGAAGGACTTTATGCCTGTTCCAGTCTTTGCTCTATAACAAAAATATTTGAAGAAATGTTTGTATAGACAGCTGTTTAAACATATCAACAATAATGGCCTCCTCTGTGACAGACAATGTGTCCATAAACTCATTTAGTACCTTACAGGCTTAATAACAGCTAATGATTATATGTATAGCAAGTTTCACATTTCAGATTCAACACCCTAAACAGACAAAATGCACAAGACTGACCCCACATTATTGAATCATGTAATCTCAAACTGGCAAAAAAGAAATGGAACAGTGTTTCTGAACTATGCTAGATTGTGAACAGTGAAGATCATTGAGTTTGTCCTTTCCCCACTGTAGAACGATCTTGGAGTTGGAATATTTAATTAGCAGAGGTGTGTGGGGTGCAGGGGGACTGCCCCCTGAAAAACGTGTACTGTTTCTTTTGTGTGCTTGTTGAGGTTACAAGATTTGAGGATATGGGCTTGATCTTGTGCATTTTGTCCATTAAGATTGTTGAGTTTGTAATTTGGAACCATATAACAATATGAACAATAGTCTGAAGATATGGAAAGAACATCGAAGACTCTTAAACATAATCTTCTACACAAACTTAAATAAGAGATCTTTGGTGACAACACAATTTCATGGTTTTAAAACTACCTAAAAACAGAAACTTTCAATTTTATTGTAACAACATTTTTTCCTATATAGGAACTATAAAAACTGGGGTCCCACAAGGCTCAGTATTGGGACCTCTTCTCTTCTCCATTTTTATCAATGATGTGACCCTTGACCTACCCAACCTTAATATCATAACATATGCAGATGATGTACATATGCTTAAAACTAGCCAAACACACCATTCTGTTAAAAAATGTACAGCAATTTGTTTTACTGTGTAATTAGCTGCAAGCAAATAGACTCTTAATCCACTCCACAAAAACTTATGTCATGCTTTTGGCTACACCTAGGAACTTTCATCATTGCCACCACTTCATTTTACAGACCCAAATAGAACTATTATTCCAAATGTTAAAGAACAAAGATATCTAGGTGTTATTCTAGATCCTCTCCTCAGCTTTACTAATCATATGGAGAACAGTACCTCCAAGGTTCTCTCTCAACTAAAACTGTTATCATATATATATCTCACCTCCTTTCTCATTCAGCACCAAAAATGTCGTACTTCCTAAATTGGAATATCCCCTACACCTGAGCATGCTTCATTCCACTCAAAACACTGAAACAACAATATATAAATTTGTTTTGCTAGCAGATAGGAGCTCCCACTGGTTTCCTATAACAAGCAGTGCCACAGTACTCCTAGGTGCTCTATTATTCAAAGTCCTACATATGGGCTATTGCCCACCCCTAAGAAGAAAACTACCTGTTGGAGAACAAAACTACTCATTAACAGGTAGCCAAGAGAACAGCCTCACATTAGCCAGACCATCGTATAAACTGGCAGTTGGCGAAAAAGCATTCTCTAGATTAGGCCCAGCCTTCTGGAACAATCTTCAAGCAGAGGTGAAAACAAGAAAACCCTAGAATCCTTCAAAGGATCTCTGAAAAAATCCCTGTTCCAAGATGTCAAGAGCACTTGCTTCTGTGATACTGGTTAATCCAGCAACCTCACTACTTACATTTTTTTCTCCACACAATCTAGCTTTGATCAGTACCTTATCTCAAAACTGCCAACTACCATTCTTAAAGCCTTGAATATAAATTTATTTCCCTCCACTTTTTATTTTGTATACCTACTGATGTATTTTATCTTTAAGGATTTCTTGTGAAAAAAATTGTAATGTGACATTAACCTATTTGTTTTTTTTCTACTACATGCATTGCATTACTTTTTTGTACTATATATTTTGTATTATTTGATTTTCTTATACTTTTTAGACTTAAAAGGGTCAACAGACCAGCTCAGTAATCAGTTACCCACTTTGAACTCATTAGTTCCAGTAAAAGAAAAATATTTTCAGTGTAATGGCATGAAGTGTTACAGCCCGAATACTAAAGTAGATATGTTTTGAAAATCTGAAGCTACTTTGAACATTAAAAGATAATTCAAATTACAGACTGTGACACTGTTATCCATTTCCCTTACTACCCTGGTATTGCTTTCTGCTTACCAAAACCGTAGTAAAAGTATTTCTAAATGAAAAAAAAAAAAAACAATTAAATCTATTTTGCTTTTCCATTTTACATTTTATTCTGGAGATGCTTCAGTAGTATTTGTTTGACTGCTAATGCTTCTTGTCCAAATCACCCCTTCTTTTTTTGTGGAGACATATGGATGGTCCCATTCGACATCTTTGTGGAGTCATGTGCATGGTCCTATTTGTGGTCATTATGTTACAAAGTGTCTTCCACATGACTGAAAGTGATGACACATGAAAAGCATTTAGGAAATTGTTTTATAAGGGATAGACATTGCCAACATCCTAGCTGACAGGTTCAGCGCAAACTTCTCCCCCCCCTCCCCACCAAAAGGGCAAATATCTATCCCAGCAGAGTGCTGCCCCATGACATCTCAGATGCTCAGGTAAGAGCCGCCCTCTCCAAAGCAAAAAACAAAGCATCAATGGGACCAGATGGTGTCCCGGGCTGCGTCCTACATGAACTCCAAGAAGAGCTAAACCCAAACATAAAACTACTGTTCAATCTCAGCCTTACTACACGATATGTACCCAAAGAGTGGCGTACAGCAACTGTGGTCCCTCTCCACAAAGGTGGTGCCTCAACGGATCCTGGAAACTATCACCCATAAGCCTGACTAGCTTGGTCTGCAAAGCTATGGAAAGGATCATCATGGACCTCATAAATAAAGATATTGGGGACCTACAGACACTGGATCCTACCCAGTTCAGCTTTGTTAAGGGCAGATCCTGCCTCTTAAACCTGGTTGATTTCTTTGAAACAGTCACCAAGGCCATTGACGAGGGAAGGTGGTCCACACAGCCTACCTGGACCTCGCAAAGCCTTCGATACAATACCCCACTCGGGCATTACAGATAAGCTCACCAGCTTAAATATAAACCCCTATGTCACTAGATGGGTTGCAAACTGGCTCAAGGACAGAACCCACATGGTTAGAATTGCTGTAGCCATGTCAGACTCCAAACCAGTTACAAGTGGCGCCACAAGGCTCAGTCCTGGCACCTCTCTTGTTCGGTATATATTTCTCGGAGGTACAGGCCAACACGGAAGGACTGTGGCTGACCAAGTTCACAGATGACTGCAAACTGGGCGCCATAATCAACTCTCCAGCCGACACAAGCATCCTCCAAAAGGGTCTCATAGAAACAGACAACTGGTGCCAGAGCCATGGCCTCAAGCTAAACGCCAAAAAGTGTACAGTCATCCCCTTTGGCAAAAACAAAGTGCCCACAAATTACCACATAGGTGGTAATCCATTAAGTACAGAAGAAGTAATTAGGGACCTGGGGACCCAAGTTGATAGCAATCTCTCATTTGACAACCATGTGGCCAAAGTGGTTAGAAAAACATTTTATATAGCCCACCTAATCATGAAGGGATTCACATCTAGATCAGGGGAGGTCATCATGTCTCTTTACTCATCCAAATAAAAACCAACCAAACTGCAAAACGAATGTGAACAAACCAAACAGGAAAACTGGAAAAGCTGCAACAATTTATTCCGGTACCTCGGCTGAATGCCTTCAAAGGAATAAATACATTACTACTTGCTGCACCTTATATATTGCTGTGTAACACCAATTAATGTAATTAAACAATCACAAGAGTTAATAGACCCATAGAATTAAAGAGACACAGTGTAAAAACATGTATCATATCATGAAACACTATAAATATATACAAAAAACTCCTTAAATAGACATATGTCTTACTAAATATAAACAATGTTATAGTAATCAAATAGTAAGATTAACTTCTAAATTCATACCCCTTGGTTTTAAAGTACTAAATTTTAAGATGAACCTGCTTTCCAAATTCAAAAGATTCTGTAAATAATTCCCAGTGTTGTAAAATTCAGGTTTAGCTAAGGCACAAAAAAATAAAGAATCCAACACTCCATTATGAAATGAGTTAAAATGTTCAGAGATTGGGCTGTCTGTCCTGGCATTTCGAATGTCACCTAAATGTTCTAAGACACGTATTTTTAGTTGACGTTTAGTCTGGCCAATATAATATTTGGGTGGAACACAATCACAACCAATAATATACACTACCCCACATGATTTACAATTAAAATAATTATGAGCAGTGTATTTGACCCCATTAATCAAACTACCTGATAAATTTTTTACTTTAGAACAGATCTTACATTTTCAAGTACCTAAATTTAGAAATGCTTAGTTTTTTTCCATGAGCTAGAAGGCAGCTGATATACACACTATAATCCAAAAAAATAGAACCAAGCCAACAGAAGGTGGAGGTGGTGCCATGCTTTTACATAAATTATCTTTCAGTAAGTATAAAAGAATGTACTGAATCTGACCAAAGAGATGATGAAAGGTCCCCAACTGGATCTTTTCCCTATATCAATATAGGTAACAGTCTTCAACTATCTGTTGCTACAGTATTCATCCACCTTCCATCTAGTATAAACATAAAGTAATGTAACAAACTTTATTAGAAATATTCCTTCAAAGCATCAAGTTAGGAACTGCAGTATTCTTGGAGACCTAAATATCAATACCAAGAGTCCTGAAGCCACAAAGTTTAGTAGAATGTTCACTTCCTATTAACTTGGAAAAACTAGTAGGACCAACTAGGCTAAGCATCCATACTGGCAACCTACAGTACCCTAGATCTCACCAAATTACCAATGTAAGACATAAGTGTATAAAACACGGGCATTCAGCCCATCACAATGAGTTTTACTATTGCTCTATAATTTCATCCTGGTCACTCAAAGGCAACAATAAAAGATGCCACCTGAAAAGAAAATAGATAACTTAAATTGGTCCCCATCTGTACTCTATTTGGGATCCTGCTCTTGCCTTATCAGAATTCCCCAGTATCCTATTACATATAGAGGAAACACTAAATTCCTATCACACAAAGAAGGTTAAAGGTTATAGACAAGCCCTCGGTTTTACCAGTGCTATAAAAAAATGAAAGAAAGGGAAAAATGTGGAAAAGAGTGGAAAAGAGCCAAATAATCAAAAACCACTCACCAAAGCTTATCTCACCCTTAGAAAAGCTATCAGAATAGCAACAAACAGTGCTAAGTCACTGTATCTAAGACAAAAGCAATCTATGTTTTTTTTCAAACCCCAAACTGTTCTGGAAAGAAAGAATTAAAAAGCAACCTACAATGGAAAAAAATAATAACTCAGTAAACAGCTCCAAAACCAAAAAAAACAAAAAAACAAAACAAAAAGAACTCAACTGCTTCCCTGAAACTTTTAAAAAATTCCTTCTTTCAACTATAATGGATATCACCAACTCCCCCCCCCCCCCCATAATTACAGATCAACAACCAAATGACCTCAACAGTTTCACACAGTTGTACCTGGTAGCTGATTATACTGCCAATTTTCATTTCTCAGTCATCTCACAAAAAGAATCTAAAGCTCTTCTCCTAAAATGAAATGGCTCAGGCTGCTAATTCAGTAGGTTTCACTCTAAATTTCTCAAGCTAGCAGCAGAAAAAATTGTAAAACCTCCTACACAACTCTTTAACATATCCTTAACTACTACCTCCATCCCTGATCTGTTTAAACACCACATAATTATACCATTACCCAAGATCAGGTCTCTAACACAACTGAAGGACTTCATACCTATTCCAGTCTTTGCCCTATAACAAAAATATTTGAAAACATTTTTGTATAAACAGCTGTTTAAACATATCAACAATAATCCACAGCTTGTACAGGGATAAAAAACGATTTATTGTTGACCAACAAAACACTCCAAAGACACAGGGTTAAGCGCTTTCATCTGCCAATACAGACTTCATCAGAATCCCAAACAATAGTTACTGTTGCATTTAAAAGACTTCTTTGGCGCCAAAAATACTTAAAGGAACATATCCTATAACTCTGTGGGAAAAAACCACTATAAATAACAATCATACTAAAAACATGTAAAAACCCCAACATAACCAACCTCTAGTGGTTGAAAATATACATATATATAAAAATACAAATATAAATAATGTACAATAATGGATAATAATATATGTATAAAAATTGATTCACTCAATATGTAATAGAATAGTAAATGAATATTTGAATATTTTAAATATATGAATCTAACTAACTTCAAGCCAATTGTAAGAAAGGCTTGATACTAATATTGAAGTCAAGTACCCAGGAAAACGTGTGGCATCCGTTAATATTTGCCATTTTGCTCTTTCACTTATGGCAAGAAGAGCTTTCCAATTACCACCAAACGGTGAAACATCCACTTTGTCAATAATGGAAAATTTAAAGTTATGTGTGTCACCATATGAGGAGATGTGTCTAAAAAGTGCATTCTTAGAATCTCCTATTTTAATCTTATAAAGATGTTCATAAATGCGTTTTTTAAGGTGCCTCTCGGTTTTCCCTATGTAGTAGGCGGGGCATGCCAAACATGTTGCAATATAAACAACCTTGGAGGTATTACAATTCCTAACCTTACTTTTCACATAGGTCCTATTAAAATCCGCCAACCTGACACCTTCACCTTCCCTAATGGCATCACACTGCCTACAACATCCGCATTTCCTTGTCTCTCCATACTTAGGTTTAGTATGTGTACTCATCTCAAGAAGACTCTTGATGTTAGGTCCAGTCTTAAAAACAAAACCAGGTTTTTTTCCAAAAACATCTTCTAAGTCTTTATCAACACAAATTAACCTCCAATGCTCCCAAATAATGTTTTTAATAAACTGAACAAAAGGGGAATAAGTTAGAACACATACTCTATGCCTATTTACTATGTTGAACCCATCCTTACCTGCATTAAAGCAACCAACACCCAAAATAGGGATATTTGTTACCCCATTCACCCTTTACATACTGAGTAATGTCATCCAATAAGTGGCGAAATCGGGTATCCCCTGTTAAGGAACATAGATTTAATTAAATCAAGTTCACTACACATTAACTCCTTGTTGGAAGACATACGGGCTTACCTGATACATTGTCCCTTAAAAACGTTCTTGAAAACGATGGTTCGGTGAGACTGCTACTGTAATTGTAAATAGTCATTAGAAAATGTCTCCTTCCTATAAATACAAGAAACAAACCCTTCCTCTGAATGACTAATGTGAAGGTCTAAATAGGCAATTCCACAAGTGTCAAAATGATGAGTAAATCTCAAAAAATCTGTGGTCTGATTGATGTAATCAATAAAAAGGGGGATCCTATTGGTTGGACCATTCCATAAAATGAATAAATCATCCAAATATCTAGTGTAAAACATTATATTGGAAAAAGATTCACTAGGAAATAAGAATTTTATTTCCCACTCTAGCATCACGAGATTGGCAAAGATGGGGGCACACGAGGCCCCCATCGCCACCCCTCTTTTCTGCTTGTAAAATTCACCCTCGAATTGGATAAAATTGTAGTCCAAAATGAGAGACATCATGTCCACAATGAGACAAGTATGGTCCCAACTGAAATCAGAAAATGCCCTCAAACTATTACTAAAAAATTCCAGACCTATATCAATCGGAATACATGCGGATATGCGGATGTTGTAGGCAGTGTGATGCCATTAGGGAAGGTGAAGGTGTCAGGTTGGCGGATTTTAATAGGACCTATGTGAAAAGTAAGGTTGGGAATTGTAATACCTCCAAGGTTGTTTATATTGCAACATGTTTGGCATGCCCCGCCTACTACATAGGGAAAACCGAGAGGCACCTTAAAAAACACATTTATGAACATCTTTATAAGATTAAAATAGGAGATTCTAAGAATGCACTTTCTAGACACATCTCCTCATATGGTGACACACATAACTTTAAATTTTCCATTATTGACAAAGTGGATGTTTCACCGTTTGGTGGTAATTGGAAAGCTCTTCTTGCCATGAAAGAAGCAAAATGGCAAATATTAACGGATGCCACACGTTTTCCTGGAATTAACGACTTCATTAGTATCAAGCCTTTCTTACAATTGGCTTGAAGTTAGTTAGATTCATATATTTAAAATATTCAAATATTTATTTACTATTCCATTACATATTGAGTGAATCAATTTTTATACATAAAAATGAATCCAAAAAATCGAAGAAGGTTTAACTTCCAACAGGGCATACAAAACTGCTAAGTTCCTTTTCACGAAAATATATCCAATAAACTTGTCAGAAACATAAAACAAGATTTTATTTGGTTGCACACACAGTAAGCCTTTCACGGTGGCTTCTTCCAGACTGTTAAAATTTTTAACAGTCTGGAAGAAGCTACTGCAGCGCACTGTGCACCAAATATTATCGTCTGTTTTATGTTTCTACAAGTTGTATTGGATATATTTTTCAGCCTGAGAACTGTTTGTACATGCCCACCTCTTCGCGCCTGATTATTTAATTCATTTTATTTTCTGAAGGTTACGGAGAGGTATTTGCATCGCTGGGAACATTGTTACTACTGGTTGCCTTATTACTAATTTTTATACATATATTATTATCCATTATTGTACATTATTTATATTTGTATTTTTATATATATGTATATTTCCAAATCACTATTAGAGGTTGGTTATGTTGGGGTTTTTACATGTTTTTACATGTTTTTAGTATGATTGTTATTTATAGTGTTTTTTTCCCACAGAGTTGTAGGATATGTTCCTTTAAGTATTTTTGGCGCCAAAAAAGTCTTTTAAATGCAACAGTAACTATTGTTTGGGGTTCTGATGAAGTCTGTATTGGCAGATGAAAGCACTTAACCCTGTGTCTTTGGAGTGTTTTGTTGGTCAACAATAAATCGTTTTTTATCCCTGTACAAGCTGTGGATCCTTTGAGCTGACTGGGCTGGTTGATTCATTGGTTTCGTTACGTTTATTTTGGATTATTAAGTTGTAGTTTGCCATGGACAGTCCAAATGGTGATTCACTGGCTTCATCATATAGGGATGAGATAACTAAGATTCGAGCTGAGATGACGTCTTTAAAAGATGAGGTATCTCGTTTGATTGGTTTGGTTGAACGTACTTTTACACCGTCTAAGGCGCCTGTGTTGAATACTGTTTCTGGTTCTAATATTGGTATGAAGTCCTGTGTTTACAACGTTTCTAGTCCTAACAATGGGATGACTAATACACCCTTGGACACAAGTTCACAATTTAATATACCTAATGGACAACAACAGAACGATTGTGAGAACCGTTCCTTTCATTTAAATGGTACGGAGGGAGTCCAGTCCAAGGGTGAGTGTGTAAACAGCTGTCCCCATTATAACAACGACAATGAACAGGATTTTACTTTCAATTTTAGCATGTTTCATGTTCGAGACGATGTCGAGCGTCTGGGGGCTCGTCCCAAACGCCCAATGGCTACAAAAACTTACTCAGGTATGTCTAATATTCAACGTGACATTATTAAAGATTCTGAGTGAGTAAAGCTGGTCGACAGGGGTGAGTCCCATTCTCTAACCGGCAAGAAAAAATCCTTTGACAGTAACGGCTGTGTGCTGAAAGATAATTGTGGCGGCTTGAGAATGACTGGTAATGAATGCTTGGAAAATTTTCTAGTCGATGACTTTGAATTTTGTTCCATTAACAATCCAACTGACAGAAGGCACGAAAGACGACTCAGTAGTCGGTCTAAGAGAAGTCTTAAAGACACTATTTTTGATTTGGGAAAGAAGTTATTTAACATCAAAAGTATCAAAATTGACAACGCCTATTTGACTAGATGTCTAACATTGAAAATAGTTCCCAAAGGACTTCGATTTTTTAAATTACCCTTGGGAATTGAATATAGTGACAATACTAAATCTGTGTTTAATAAACTGTTTGATGGTTATGGCTTCGATTACATGAACCTATTGATTAAGATTAATGATGAGAAATTGTCTTTGCTAGTTAATGAGGTAGAGAAAATGAATTATGAAATTACTAATGATGTTTCTTTTTCCCAATGGAATGAGTTATATAACAAACAATTTAATACAGCTGAGCAAAAAGCTAAAAATATTTTTTTGAGGAAATGTAGAAAAATTTCAAGGGATTTAGAATTATACAACAACAACAGGGCATATGTTTGGCCGATAGATAGGAAAGAGATGGGGGGAGGAAATAGATTGTTTCAGGGAGATAGACAGATAGACTATGAGTCAAATTTTCAAGGGGGGAGATTTTTTCCCGCCCCCAAAAAACAACATTCAACCAACAACAGGAGGTGGTAGATTTTGTTCAAATAGATTATAGAGCTTCCACCGAAAGGGTGGAACATTCTATGGATTATGAAGGGGTTTTTTCCCCACCTTCTGTTTTGGTCTTTTTAGACACCTCCACTCAGAACGGGTCAAATGAAATTTGGCATTGCAAGGAGAAAATCATCTACTCCCACCATGGATTCAACATTTTTAATTACACGGATCTTAATATTACACAAGAAATGTTTCAGTTATTTACAAAGGGAACTAAATTTATTCCCACTGTACATTTCAATTTAGTTGACGTTATAAAAGAGGTCAAGTTTTTTTATAGACGTTTGAATCTAGCCCTACAATTCAAACAGGGCATTGTAGATCAATATGAAGCATTTAAAACTAAAAATAAACTATCGAAAAAGAGCACCTACATTACTATTTCCCACCCACAGGTGTTGAATTTTGAAAAAAATGGTTTGCCAAGATTTATATGGTCTTACTAAAACCATGAAGAAAGACCAAGTTAAAGATGAAGTTGATAATTTAACTAGGGAGGAACGTAGGTGTCTGGACTTATTCATTTCCAATGGGGACATTCGTGTCATGAAGCCCGACAAAGGGGGTGGGATTATATTGTTCAAAAACATTGACTATATTAATTCCATGACCAACATTATTCTACATTCCGGTAACTATGAGGTTGTATCATTGAATGAGATTAATGTGGGTTACAAAAGGATAGATTTAGCTATCGATGAATATTTTTTGGACCAAAGTATTACCAAGGACATTTATGATTTTATTAGGGTGGAATTTCCAATTTTGGTCACGATCTTTGGTATCCCTAAAGTTCACAAATGTATTTCCCAGCCTCCTTTCAGGCCCATTGTCTCTGGTAGTCGTTCGAAGACTTACCCCATTGGGGTGATCATTGATAGGTGGACCAAACCTCTATATGAGAAAATACCTCATCTAATCAAGGACTCTTGGTCATTTTTGGGTCGTTTGTCCCCAGAATTGTGGAGAAAGGGGTTGGTTTTTATGACAATTGATGTGGTTGACCTTTTCTCTTGTATTCCGAGAGATAAAGGTCTGGAATGTTTTAGTAATAGTTTGAGGGCATTTTCTGATTTCAGTTGGGACCATACTTGTCTCATTGTGGACATGATGTCTCTCGTTTTGGACTACAATTTTATCCAATTCGAGGGTGAATTTTACAAGCAGAAGAGAGGGGTGGCGATGGGGGCCTCGTGTGCCCCCATCTTTGCCAATCTTGTGATGCTAGAGTGGGAAATAAAATTCTTATTTCCTAGTGAATTTTTTTCCAATATAGTGTTTTACACTAGATATTTGGATGATTTATTCATTTTATGGAATGGTCCAACCGATAGGATCCCCCTTTTTATTGATTACATCAATCAGACCACAGATTTTTTGAGATTTACTCATCATTTAGACACTTGTGGAATTGCCTATTTAGACCTTCACATTAGTCATTCAGAGGAAGGGTTTGTTTCTCGTATTTATAGGAAGGAGACATTTTCTAATGACTATTTACAATACAGTAGCAACCACCCTAGACACGTTTTCAAGAACGTTTTTAAGGGACAATGTATCAGGGCAGCCCGTATGTCTTCCAACAAGGAGTTAATGTATAGTGAACTTGATTTAATTAAATCTATGTTCCTTGACAGGGGATACCCGATTTCACTTCTGGATGACATTACTCAGTATGTCAAGGGTGAATGGGGTAACAAATATCCCCCTATTTTGGGTGTTGGTTGCTTTAACAAGAGTAAGGATGGGTTCAACATAGTAAATAGGCATAGAGTATGTGTTCTAACTTATTCCCCTTTTGTTCAGTTTATTAAAAACATTATTTGGGAGCATTGGAGGTTAATTTGTGTTGATAAAGACTTAGAAGATGTTTTTGGAAAAAAACCTGGCTTTGTTTTTAAGACTGGACCTAACATCAAGAGTCTTCTTGAGATGAGAACACGTACTAAACCTAAGTATGGAGAGACAAGGAAATGCAGATGTTGTAGGCAGTGTGATGCCATTAGGGAAGGTGAATCTGTCAGGTTGGCGGATTTTAATAGGACCTATGTGAAAAGTAAGGTTGGGAATTGTAATACCTCCAAGGTTGTTTATATTGCAACATGTTTGGCATGCCCCGCCTACTACATAGGGAAAACTGAGAGGCACCTTAAAAAACGCATTTATGAACATCTTTATAAGATTAAAATAGGAGATTCTAAGAATGCACTTTCTAGACACATCTCTTCATATGGTGACACACATAACTTTAAATTTTCCATTATTGACAAAGTGGATGTTTCACCATTTGGTGGTAATTGGAAAGCTCTTCTTGCCATGAAAGAAGCAAAATGGCAAATATTAATGGATCCCACACATTTTCCTGGAATTAACGACTTCATTAGTATCAAGCCTTTCTTACAATTGGCTTGAAGTTAGTTAGATTCATATATTTAAAATATTCAAATATTTATTTACTATTCTATTACATATTGAGTGAATCAATTTTTATACATATATTATTATCCATTATTGTACATTATTTATATTTGTATTTTTATATATATGTATATTTCCAACCACTAGAGGTTGGTTATGTTGGGGTTTTTACATGTTTTTACATGTTTTTAGTATGATTGTTATTTATAGTGTTTTTTTCCCACAGAGTTATAGGATATGTTCCTTTAAGTATTTTTGGCGCCAAAAAAGTCTTTTAAATGCAACCGTAACTATTGTTTGGGGTTCTGATGAAGTCTGTATTGGCAGATGAAAGCGCTTAACCCTGTGTCTTTGGAGTGTTTTGTTGGTCAACAATAAATCGTTTTTTATCCCTGTACAAGCTGTGGATCCTTTGAGCTGACTGGGCTGGTTGATTCGTTGGTTTCGTTACGTTTATTTTGGAATATCAACAATAATGGCCTCCTCTGTGACAGACAATGTGTCCATAAACTCATTTAGTACCTTACAGGCTTAATAACCGCTAATGATTATATGTATAGCAAGTTTCACATTTCAGATTCGACACCCTAAATAGACAAAATGCACAAGACTAACCCCACATTATTGAATCATGTAATCTCAAACTGGCAAAAAAGAAATGGAACAGTGTTTCTGAACTATGCTAGATTGTGAATAGTGAAGATCATGGAGTTTGCCCTTTCCCCACTGTAGAACGATCTTGGAGTTGGAATATTTAATTAGCAGAGGTGTGTGGGGTGCAGGGGGACTGCCCCCTGAAAAATGTGTACTGTTTCTTTTGCGTGCTTGTTGAGGTTACAAGATTTGAGGATATGGGCTTGATCTTGTGCATTTTGTCCATTAAGATTGTTGAGTTTGTAATCTGGAACCATATAACAATATGAACAATAGTCTGAAGATATGGAAAGAACATCAAAGACTCTTAAACATAATCTTCTACACAAACTTAAATAAGAGATCTTTGGTGACAACACAATTTCATGGTTTTAAAACTACCTAAAAACAGAAACTTTCAATTTTATTGTAACAACATTTTTTCCTATATAGGCACTATAAAAACTCTGGGGTCCCACAAGGCTCAGTATTGGGACCTCTTCTCTTCTCCATTTTTATCAATGATATGACCCTTGACCTACCCAACCTCAATATCATAACATATGCAGATGACATACGTATGCTTAAAACTAGCCAAACACACCATTCTGTTAAAAAATGTACAGCAATTTGTTTTACTGTGTAATTAGCTGCAAGCAAATAGACTCTTAATCCACTCCACAAAAACTTATGTCATGCTTTTGGCTACACCTAGGAACTTTCATCATTGCCACCACTTCATTTTACAGACCCAAATGGAACTATTATTCCAAATGTTAAAGAACAAAGATATCTAGGTGTTATTCTAGATCCTCTCCTCAGCTTTACTAATCATATGGAGAACAGTACCTCCAAGGTTCTCTCTCAACTAAAACTGTTATCATATATATATCTTACCTCCTTTCTCATTCAGCACCAAAAATGTCGTACTTCCTAAATTGGAATATCCCCTACACCTGAGCATGCTTCATTCCACTGAAAACACAGAAACAACAATATATAAATTTGTTTTGCTAGCAGATAGGAGCTCCCATCACTGCTACTTACTACATAAAATCCACTGGTTTCCTATAACAAGCAGCGCCACAGTACTCCTAGGTGCTCTATTATTCAAAGTCCTACATATGGGCTATTGCCCACCCCTAAGAAGAAAACTACCTGTTGGAGAACAAAACTACTCATTAACAGGTAGCCAAGAGAACAGCCTCACATTAGCCAGACCATTGTATAAACTGGCAGTTGGCGAAAAAGCATTCTCTAGATTAGGCCCAGCCTTCTGGAACAATCTTCAAGCAGAGGTGAAAACAAGAAAACCCTAGAATCCTTCAAAGGATCTCTGAAAAAATCCCTATTCCAAGATGTCAAGAGCACTTGCTTCTGTAATACTGGTTAATCCAGCAACCTCACTACATACATTTTTTTCTCCACGCAATCTAGCTTTGATCAGTACCTTATCTCAAAACTGCCAACTACCATTCTTAAAGCCTTGTATATAAATTTATTTCCCTCCACTTTTTATTTTGTATACCTACTGATGTATTTTATCTTTAAGGATTTCTTGTGAAAAAAATTGTAATGTGACATTAACCTACTTGTTTTTTTTCTACTACATGCATTGCATTACTTTTTTGTACTATATATTTTGTATTATTTGATTTTCTTATACTTTTTAGACTTAAAAGGGTCAACAGACCAGCTCAGTAATCAGTTACCCACTTTGAACTCATTAGTTCCAGTAAAATAAAAATATTTTCAGTGTAATGGCATGAAGTGTTACAGCCTGAATACTAAAGTAGATATGTTTTGAAAATCTGAAGCTACTTTGAACATTAAAAGATAATTCAAATTACAGACTGGGACACTGTGTTATCCATTTCCCTTACTACCCTGGTATTGCTTTCTGCTTACCAAAACTGTAGTAAAAGTATTTCTAAATGAAAAAAAAAAACAATTAAATCTATTTTGCTTTTCCATTTTACATTTTATTCTGGAGATGCTTCAGTAGTATTTGTTTGACTGCTAATGCTTCTTGTCCAAATCACCCCTTCTTTTTTGTGGAGACATACGGATGCATTCGACATTTTTGTGGAGTCATGTGCATGGTCCTATTTGTGGTCATTATGTTACAAAGTGTCTCCCACATGACTGAAAGTGATGACACATGAAAAGCATTTAGGAAATTGTTTTATAAGGGATAATCTACTGAATTCTCTAATGTGAGGGCTGTGCTCCACATATACCCCTGAGTTTTTACTCTAACTCTAATTGCCACTTCAGAAATGAGTACAAAAACATTTTTTTTGTAAAAACAGTGCTTGCCCCTTCCACAAGGAAGAGTGACATTGAAGTTGTATAACTGTGAGGATGCAGTCCTATTATAGAGGTGAAAATCAGCTTGCCAACCTTCAAAATTGCTTGTCAAAATCTTGTCACCTATCTCATAATGGCAACAGTGTAGTATACTATACAGGCCAATTTATTTATTTATTGTTTTACTACTTGCTGCACCTTATATATTTCTCTATGATGCTGAAAGACATTGTAGATTTTTTATGGCCAATTGTTTGCAACAATGAGGAGATAGGTCACTTGTTCCCAAATCATGTTTCCTTTTCTTATGGCAGGTATGCCAACTTAAAGGAAATTTTAAAATCAAAATTGAACAGTTGCGTTTCGTCTGGCACTATTAATAACAATTTGCCACATGGTATGTTTAGATGCGGAAAATGTAAGATCTGTTCTAAAGTAAAAAATTTATCAGGTAGTTTGATTAATGGGGTCAAATACACTGCTCATAATTATTTTAATTGTAAATCATGTGGGGTAGTGTATATTATTGGTTGTGATTGTGTTCCACCCAAATATTATATTGGCCAGACTAAACGTCAACTAAAAATACATGTCTTAGAACATTTAGGTGACATTCGAAATGCCAGGACAGACAGCCCAATCTCTGAACATTTTAACTCATTTCATAATGGAGTGTTGGATTCTTTATTTTTTTGTGCCTTAGCTAAACCTGAATTTTACAACACTGGGAATTATTTACAGAATCTTTTGAATTTGGAAAGCAGGTTCATCTTAAAATTTAGTACTTTAAAACCAAGGGGTATGAATTTAGAAGTTAATCTTACTATTTGATTACTATAACATTGTTTATATTTAGTAAGACATATGTCTATTTAAGGAGTTTTTTGTATATATTTATAGTGTTTCATGATATGATACATGTTTTTACACTGTGTCTCTTTAATTCTATGGGTCTATTAACTCTTGTGATTGTTTAATTACATTAATTGGTGTTACACAGCAATATATAAGGTGCAGCAAGTAGTAATCTATTTATTCCTTTGAAGGCATTCAGCCGAGGTACTGGAATAAATTGTTGCAGCTTTTCCAGTTTTCCTGTTTGGTTTGTTCACACTCTTTACTCATCCCTCATCAGGCCCATAATTGAGTACAATGCCCCTTTTGGGATGTACCTTACCAGACACCTGCGGCAACTGGAAAGACCCCAAAAGTACCTCACCAAGAGGATCAAAGGGCTCAAACAGATGCCATATGCTGCCCGGTTAAAGAAACTCTAGCTATACTCAGTGGCATACCGCCTGTTCAGAGGCAATCTGTGCCTGACGTATAAAGCCATGTCCAACCCGGAATTAATGGACATGCTGCACCTCAGAAAATCCAAATCCCATCGAGCTACACACTTGAGAGACTTGAACCTCAGCACTGAAATAAATAGGACATGCTGGAGGGACAGATTCATAACCCAGAGGCTCCCTTCACTCTGGAATAAAATCCCAGTCCAGGTTAGGCAGAGTCCCTCATTGACTCTCTTCAAGAGGAATCTTGATGAGTGTATGGGAGATCGTAGGTTTACCCCGGGTATCACTTCTGTGTCACTGTTAGACAGAGGCACAGTATACTAACCTCAAAAAAGGGCATAGCAAAATTAATTTAAAATGGGTGGCGAAAGCCAAACACATTCTGGCTAGGCTTATAAATGCCCTAGGGCAGATAGTCTAGTATGAACCTATGAACCTATAATCTACCAAATTCTCTAATGTGAGGGCTGTAGTCTACATATATCCCTGAGTTTTTACTCTAACTCTAATTGCCACATCAGAAACGAGTACAAAAACATTTTTTCTGTGTAAAAACAGTGCTTGCCCCTTCCACAAGGAAGAGTGACATTGAAGTTGTATAACTGTGAGGATGCAGTCCTATTATAGAGGTGAAAATCAGCTTGCCAACCTTCAAAATTGCTTATCAAAATCTTGTCACCTATCCCATAATGGCAACAGTGTAGTATACCATACAGGCCAATTTATTTATTTATTGTTTTGTTACTGTGAGTTAAATGTAAGTTTAGCACTCCTTTACTGTATGTTATACTTTCTCCAGTTAAAAGTATTGCAGAGTATAGGCCCTTTGACTCTGCGAATGCAAGAACACAAAGTACTTGTTTTCAATATAAAGAAACAAAGCCCACAGAAACTCATCTAATATCAAATTCCAACACATATAAACATTGATGGCATCTTGGTATCTCAGAGAATCCCAGTGGAATTATTCTCATCCTAAACACTGCGTTGTAGTTAAGAACCCACAAAACATACTAAGTAATCAAATGAAATGCACTCCACCCAAGAAGTGAGTTGGCAAACCATAATACTTCATAATTTTGCTTTGCATTTTAATAGAGTTCACGGCCAGGCATATGTATGCATGTGTGTTTACATACACCTTGCTGACTTCTTGTCAGAAGTGTAAGACCTGATACTGCAAGTCCAGGCATTTCAAAAATTAAAGTGCAATTCTGAGAAAGCACATCCCTGCTCATCTTCAAATCAAATCTGCTTGAATGGATGGGTAACCACAAATTCATAATTGGTATTATCACAAACCATCTCATGTCCAGAGATAACTAGACTACCTCCACCCTACAAGGGTGACATGGCTAAGTTTGTCGAGGCCTTTCAGCCATCTGCTTACTATAACTATATGAACTTTTGACAAAATGTGGTAAATTATGAAACTCAGGGTTATACCTTAAACTTGCAGTGGGAGGAATACGGTGAGATATCACAATCTTAGAATTAGTGTATATTCCTTCTAGTCTCACTTAGGTGCTGTTCTAAGGATTGCAACTTCCCAGCCTATAAATAGGCACATAGCTTGTCAAACTCTGCAGAACAATACATGTAGCTTTGCTTGTGATGTTATGTCTGTAGTACATGGGTTTGATGATTGCTTTGCAGTCTAAGTAGCTAAAACCCACTGATAAATGTTACACTGCTGTTTTCAGTGATGGGCTTGTTGCTCTGTACAGTTAACATTATTTACATTTTCATTTATTTTCACATATACAGAGAAACACAGTCATATAGGCAGCAGACTTGGGGTGCTGTGACCATGGCTGGATCTAGTTTTTTTTTTTTTTTTAATCATGTTTTGGCTTTTCTGTACAATTTCTGGAGTAGTAGCAATACACACTCTCTATATTAACTGTCAAATTAACTAGGAATCTTGGCCATAGCCTTCTAAGCAGTAAGATATAATAAAGTATGTATTATAGGTTCATAACAAGTTCAAGGTCTTGTGGCATCAAACACTGATTGTAGTTGTCCTTTACTAAAATATAGACATAACCATGAATTCATCAACTTCCTTCATTGTGGTGGCTAGTAACACTGTTTCATGGGGAAAGGGAGTTTATTCCAAAAGTTTGATGTTGAGCCAACACTGAATTGGTCACACACACTATTATTGTTAACTGTTAACAAAGGTATTGAGTGACAATATTTGCACAGGCCTTGGAGTTACCTGCATTGCATTGCATTTTAGACAACGTTTTGGAAATAGAAGGGTCTTAAAAGCATAGTGATAGTGATGGTGATGTGTAAGGGTAATGATAACCTCCCTAGACTAACAGATATCTCCTTAATAACTAATTATCATGTGAGGTGCACTGCAGACTTTGCCCATTACTCTAGTGATGTGCTGATCAGAAAAAATCTATTTACCTATGAGTGCATTAAAGCCCTAGGATGGTATCCATGTGCTTTTCATCAGTACCCTTGACTACAGGTGCTAATTGTTTCTCAAATGTACTGCTTATGTTGTGTCTTTTGGTATTCGGAGTCAGATTATTGTTTTTACAGCATGAATATGTTACATCTAACATCCCCTGATATTGATGCATCAACCAGGACATCAGAAAAAAAGATGACGAAAAGTAGAGGACCAAGTACCAACCACTATGACTGTCTCTGGTGATTTGTATTGGTGTGGACAGTTGACCACCTTCCCGTGTTACTGGCCTTCGAGCATATCATGTAAGTATTACTAGTGAACACTCAGTTTATTTATAATCCCTGTGTAAGGAATGGTGTTAAATGCTTTTGCAAGTATCCTGGTAAGATGCATATAATAAACATCATTCCTGTCGGCAGCTGTGACTTTCTTGAAGGTTGCCAGGTTTCATAAGCATGATTTACTCTTAACCTACACATACTGTTACAGGGTTAGGTGTTGAATAGTAGCTGTCTTCTCTGAATTAGACCAATGAGTATTCTGTCCATAACTCTGCAGATCATACTGGTAAACCTGCTGGGTTAGTAGTTGCATGTATCAACTGTGGATGCATCCTTGTGGATAGCAGTTACAGGGGCCTGCTGACATGTTTTAGTGATTATGTTAAGACTTTTGTTCAGTAAAATATGCAGTGTATCCATGAGGTTTTCTTTAATACTATTGAAAAAACACAGATATTGTTTTGGCCTGCAGAACTGGTCTTTTTAAGTTTTGGTAACGCCTTTGTTACCTGTATTTAACACCTTTATTAAATTATTAGTAAAGGCATGGCATCTATGTCCAAAGAAGTCATCCTACTGCAGTTTGCTCTTATCATAGCAGTCATAGAACACAATGTTGTTTTCTGTATGTACCTGACCAAGCATAGGCTGCAACTAGAGTGACCTCAGAGGTACCTTGCAAAAAAATGCACAGCGTAACAAACCTGCCTTACGCAGAGCACCTTAAAGCTGTTTTCCTCTACTCAGTCTCCTATAGATTAATGAGGGGTGATCTAGGCTTGGCTTGCAAGGCATCTGCAAACCTCAGACATATGAATCTCTGCATATTCGTAAGTGAAACAGTACCAGAAATACAAGGTCTAGAGACCTAAATTTTGCCTGTGACTTAAACAGAACATGCTAGAGAGACAGATATGTGTCCTAGAGACTGCTTCTCCCAAGGAACAGGCTTCCCATCCATGTGAAGCTGAGTTTGTTTATTACCCAATTTAAGTTCAATCTAACTTGCATCCAGTCTGGCACCCATGTCCCTTAAGGATAGAAGTAGCTTATAAATGCCTGGCCGTCAATATCCTGTTTGGATACAGGATGTCATTATTCTTTCAGAAAACGTGGCTAGGCATAGAAAGGCCCCCCAGGTCATTAGCCTAGTAACGACTCTATGCATCTATAGATCACTTAAAACCTAATAGACAAGCATACATTAATATAAAAAGAAAAAAAGCCATATTAACACATTTCCCTTAACATACATTATAAATCATATATGTTTTTTTTATAACTATCATCAGTCCAGCATTACATAAATTGCTCAATTCCAGCCTTCCCTTAAACCTCTAGTAATATACGCCAGGCTAACAACCACCAGAGACTTTATAAGCCTTGATGTACAATCCAACCCAATTGTGTCCCTATATATCATGGCATTTATTAGGAGCAGGGTAAGTTAGGAAATTTCTAGAGGTTATATGGGGGATATGTTAGTTTAAGCATTACTGTCTACTTCTGTCTATCAGAGATATGGGGGCCAGACCTAGGGTGAATTTCCAATTTCTCATCCATTGGTCAAGGCTAAACTTAAATAGGGTTAGGGATGGACTCTGCTTTACATGGATGGGGAGGCTGCACCAGAGCATGGAGATCCTCTGAGACACATATCTGTTTTGCCAACATGTCTTATTTATGTCACAAGCAGAATTTATATCCTTGGATCTAGTGGCTTTGATGCTGTTCATTTTGCAGATGTGCAAAACTTCCATCAGAGACAGATCTGAGGCTGCCTTGTATGCCATGCATAGATCACCTCTAAGTAACCAGTAGGAGACAGAATATAGCGATAGGGCTTTAAGGTGATATGTATAGGACAATGTGTTTATACCCTGGATTCTCCTCTTGGTAAGGAATCTTTGTGAGTGTTCCAGTTGTTGCATATGTCTGGTAAGGTATATGATGAAGGGGACATTATACTCAATGATGGGTCTGATAAGGTTTGAATAAAGAGGCACTATGGCTTCCTTTGACCTGGATGTCATGGTCTTACTTAAAAGTTGGGTGATATAAAATGATTTTCACACTACCTTGGCCACATGTTGGTCACAGGCCAGAGTACTGTCTATGTATGTTCCCAGATTCCTGGCTACTGGGTCATTTCTTAGGAGTGTCTTACTGATGGAGTAAGTAGCCTGGGTGGCAATTTTCCCAAAAGGCACTATTAATGCATTTCTTGGCATTAAGTTATAGTGTGTGAATTTGGCATGAGTCCTCTGTCTGTGTTAGACCCTCTTGTAAGATGTTTGTGTCATGAGGGAATTTATGATAGTTCCCAGTTTACAGTCAAAGTCCCTTGACATTAGCCTTTTCCTCAGAGAAGTAGATACCAAACAGGAGCAGTCTCAGCATGGAGCCCTGAGGAACCCTGCTGGTGCTAGTCTCCTAGTGGAGGTGGTATCACCAATCCTGATTTCCTGAGCCCTGATTGTGAGCCAGCTGATAATCCAGCAAGCTATGTAGAAGGTTATACACAGTTCAATGAGTTTGCCAACTATACCCGAGTTGGGTATTGTATCGAACTCCTTAGCCAGGTCCATGTAGGTGGTATGCACTATTTCCCCTTCATCCATTGTTTTGGTGACCTTCTCAAAGAAGTCTACCATTTTTGGTAGGCATGGTCTTCCCTTGACAAAACCAAGCTGGGTTGGGTTCAGTGACTGAAGGTTGCCTATGTCTTTGTTGATTATTTTCCTGATAATTAGTTCCATGTTTTTTTATATTAGACTAGTCAAACTAATAGGTCTGAAGTTTTCAAGGTCAGTTAATGGTCCACCCTTGTAAAGTAGGTTAACCATTGCAGTCTTACTTTCTCATAGCATAAAACCTGTTCTGAGGTTAAAGTTGAAAAGTGACTCAAGTGATCCTAATAGGTCATTTTTCCAGCTATTTAGGAGGCATCCCAGGATATTGCCGGGGCCCATTGAGTATGTGTTTTTGACCTTAGCGAGTGCCCCCAGGACCTGCTCCATGTTGATAGTTGGGGGGAGTTAGGCTAGTAGGTATTTCATGGAAGGAGGTGGAGAGTGGGGGCAAAGTATGAGCTGAATTTGTCATCCAGAAAATTTGCTATGTCGTTCTGCTCATTGTGAAGGTAGCACTATTGACCACCAGTTCAGCACACTGATGTGTGCTGCGTTTGAGGTTTTGGAGATAACTATATAAAGTCTTTTATCCTGTTAGGCTATCTTGACCTCATATTTGACCTTTTTGGACTTAGTTTCCTGTTTAGTTTAAACAGAGAGCTCCTATCATTATGGGAGTTGCTCCTCCTGATTTTAGCCATGACTTTTTTCCTTTTGTTATCTATCCTGTTAAGGTTAGGATTTCATCAGTGTAGTTTGTTTTTAGAGATTTTCAGGCTTTCTTCTAGTAGGTACAGTGGCTTCTGTACAACCATTTACATGGTTGTACATGGTCTCTGTGAACAATTCCACTTAGGCTGTTGTGAACTCAAGCATTGAATTTTGATAAACATTTGCTTAATAGGTTGCAGTTTGCTAGGGATTGATAAAGTCCAAGTCCTCCCCCCGAATGCTATTCTGCATGGATTGTTCTCATAATTTCCATCTATTTTTATGTAATTTGCTCCTTTCATTTTCTAAAGATCCTACTTTCAGTTCTTTTATCTCTGTATTTCAAATAAAGTTTATTTCCATTTTCTAGTAATTGCTTTTTTGGCAGCCACCAGAATTAAACATAAGAAGTCCTTAGTATGTCTAGGCAGTTCAGATCCTCTGTCCCAGCCCAAAAGAATAATTTTCTTAGTTACATCTGTTTGCTAACTTAATATTTATTTATTTATTTATTTATTTTATTTTATTTATTTTATTTATTTTATTTTACAGACATGTGCTAGCTTTTCTGGTAGAGGCTCGGGAGAAAAACTCCAGTACAGGCAAATAACAATACATAAGGCAATAAACAATGAAATACAACAATAAAGCACAAGGCAAAAAAAGAACAATTCAATTAAAACAAAAAAAAGAACAAAATAGAATAAAATATATATATATAATATATTATATACTAATATATACTAAGACACTATAACTACTATACTAATATAACTACTATTATACTTATATAATTAGACAATAAAAACAGAAATAAAAACAAAAAAGGTTGCTGGTAAAGTCTACTTCTCAGATATAAATCAAACTATATCAAGTGTTTGAAAAAAGAAGGGGAAAGGGGGAGAAAGGAAAAGGAAGTAAAAACATGGTAAATGTCTGGATTAGCACAAGGACACAACCACACACAACCACTGTGCTTTAAGATGTTCTCTGATGTGTTTTTGTGAAGAGAGGTAGAGTTTTTTTTAGTTTAGTTTCTTGGTGAGGGAGTTGATTTTTTTACCTATGGAATTTGAAATTGAAAAATGAAGCTTTATTATTATTATTAGAGAGATTACTAGAGTTTGTTAGCAGAGCAGTGTGTGGCTAGGTTTTTATAGGTGCGATTAGTTTTGTAAGGCTAGGGGTCAGGGTAGGTCAGGGTAGGTCTTTTTTGAATGATGAGTAGTTGAGTAAGATAGAGGTTAGGTTAACTCCTAGCTGCCAATGCTAGCTGTTAAGAGGTAAGACAATGGTTTGTGTCTTAGGGCAGCAATGAATCTGGCTATGGCTATGCTAGCAGATAGAGAGTTTGGTAATGTTATTTTTGGATAAGTTAGTATAGATAGGTGAGGCATAGAAGAGGGTGGAGATCAGGTGTGTCTGAGCAATGTTTTTTCTAGCTACTCTATTTCTGATAGAGTACTCTGTAGGGACTTTTTAAAACCTGCCAATTCATTCCACTCTGAAAACGTATGTTCTCAGTTACCTCTTTCTTCCCCATCACACATCCAGTATTTGCCATTTACCTGAGGAAAAATTATTTGAAGTTTGCATGGTGTATAAAAATACTTATGCAAACATTTCCAGATTAAAATCCTAAACTTTCTAGGCTTTGTTGCATACTTAGGAGACATGCATATTTCTGCCCATTGTTGCCTTGTAAATTGTTTATCCAGTTTCTCTTCCCAGTCTTTTCTAACCTCCTCTGGTTCAGTTATATAGTTATTTCGCAATATTTTGTATGCCCTGCTAAATGTCCCTTTTTAACAGTAGCTTCTGTTCTAGATTCGGCTAAAAACTCCACCAGATCAGATCTTTCACTTAGGATTCAACTATCCTTTTCTCTTTGCCTATACTCTGATATCATTCTCTGGTAGGGAAGGCAGTCTCTAGCCCACAGTCCAAATGTCTTCTTGGCCTCCTTCCATGCCTAACCTTAATGATGCCACAGTTTGGTTTTTAAGTGGTAATGGAAGTTTGTAATCTGGGTGCTCTGAAGGATGATAACTACTGGTTTGTTCAAATCTGAGAAAAATGTACGTGCTAGGATACTGACAATCAAATTAACAGGAGGCCTCCCTTTTATGTATTTTTTGAACAATGTTTTGGCTAAGTTAGTGACATATGGAAATGCTTTCCAATGAGAGTACGTATTTTGTATAATTTATGTTAAGCTTTTTACCACTGAGGTTTATTCTTGTGTTCCCTCTGTATTTGTTTTGAATGGGGATGTGATTAGTAATGCACTTTTTTAAATGCTATAAAATACTTCAAAGCTGCCACATCATTTGATCTTACTTACTTTAATTCCTAATTTTTCTCTCACTAATGCATCATCACCGTTTTATTACAGTCACCTCACTCCACCATTTCTTATTCTTCCTTCTTAACACATAGTTTTACTACTCATTAGACCCAAATGTTTAACCACTACATCACATTGCTTCTTTAAATGTCTTCTCTGTACTTATATTATAGCTGTGTATTGACTTTTTCTATTTGCTATTTGCTATTTACTTTTTTAGTACATAAAGCCTCTAAGATTTGTGCTGTACTTACAAATATACTTGAAATATTCAAAATATGTCTTCTCTGTACTTGTATTATAGCTGTGTATTGATTTTTTCTATTTGCTTAATGTACTATAGTTTCCATTTGCTATATGCTTTTTTTAGTACATAAGACCTCTAAGATTTGTGCTGTACTTCAAATGTGCTTATCATACTGTATTTCTATGTATTGGAGCTTTTCTCCTCTGGTCTTCACTGAAAATGGCCCACTGGCTCAGCTGTACCAACCTGGTTAACAAATGTCAAATAAATAAAAATAAAATAAATTCCAGTTTGTGCTGGCGAACTGTATGGCACTGAGGAATGGCTCATTGAACATAACCCGTGTGACCTGGGTTTGAGTAGTAGCCTAGGTGATGAAGGGGTCAACCAGGGAGGAAGAGTAGTGAAGAGATGGATCCTGTTTGTATCTCCAGAGAGGGGTTAAGGGGAGTGTTGAGGAGCATGTCTCCCATCAATGAATCTCCATGGATACTCTGGACATAGTAGAAGCTGCTGGCTCAAAGTGGGAGGTCAGAGTTGCCTGAGGGGTAATATCACTCAGCAAAAGAAACGAATGAATAGAAAATGCTCACTTTATTAAAATAAATAGTAAAGCTTTCAGGAGATAACCCTTCTTCAGTATTCAAACATTGCACTAAAATCCACCATTTTTATATAAAATATCACATGACACAGCCACCAATGAAATTACATAAATAATTAACATTAAAACATTAACATTCATGTCTATACACATTGCTATATGATTTCATAAAACATTTAAATGTTCACCATAAGCTTACAAATCATCACTTATACTGTTTTTGTCTAGCTATTAAAACAGGTTTAATAGTTATCATATTATTTAGCCCAGGTGCCCTATCCGCTTCACGTCTGACAATCCATTTATACTCAGACATTTCTAGCTTATTATTTATATCACCTTGTCTTAAACTTTTATACACTACCTCTAGAACCTTAAATCTAAAATTATGGGACATCCCTTTGTCAATTTTATGTTTGGTTAAGGCATTAGACATGGCACCTCTCCTTATCAAAGACTTGTGTTCAATTATACGATCTTTAAGTCACCTTGAACACTTTCCCACATAAAATCCATCATGTACATGTTGCTAAATATACAACTGTTGTTGTGTTACATGTAGCTTGATATTTCATCTCATATTTTATTTTATTTACTGGGTGTTTAAAAAACTGCTTGTCACAGATATCATTACAACAGCTGCAGTTGAAACAAGGAGTAGTACCAGAATTAAACATCACTGGACTCATTAAGTTGACTTCAAAGTCTTTATAGCACAATTGTCTTTTAAGATTATTTTTAATTTTATAGGCAAATCGTGGTGCCCTACCCAATATTGTAACTAATTTGGGCAAAGATGTTAATATTCGCCAATTCTTTCGAATTATTGTCTCCACATATTTCGTCATATAATTATAAGTTATAACATATCTCAAGGTAGAGGTGGAATCAGTTGCCACATCCTCATCCAAGGAATTTTCACCAAAATATGGGGGTGCCATAAAGTTTCTATCCCTTAATATGTTATTCATAATCCTTAGGACATATTCCACATCATAACCTCTATTTTCAAAATCCTTACATAAAACCTCCATCTGTTCTTCACACTTTATCAAATCAGTGTTAAGTCTGCTCACCCTTAATAGTTGACTTTTAACAATTCCACCAAACACATGTTTGGCATGCATGCTTTTTGCATGTGTATATCTATTTACCTGTACGTTCTTTCTCTGGACACAAGTTTTCAATACCCCAACTTCCTTATATAGTTCAACATCCAAATAAGAAGTTCTACTATGAGAGTATTCCATAGTAAATTTCAGGAAATTTGTGGTACTATTTAAAAATTCCACAAATCTTTTTAGTTGTTGCTCATCACCTTTCCATAATAGGAAACAATCATCTACAAAACGTTGGTAAAAAAAGATATTTCCTTTAAATGGATTTTCATCATTCATAACATATTCTTTTTCCCATTGACTCAACACAATGTTAGCATATGTGTTGGCCATGGGAGTACCCATGACTACACCAGCTATATGCAGATAAGATTGCCCATTAAAAAGAAAAATATTCTTATCCAAAACAATTTCTATTATATTACAAAGGGTCTCTATCTCTTTACCCATCATATTTGTATTACTACATAGAAATTCACAAATGGCATTTATTCCATACTCATTCAGTATGACAGTAAATAGGGAACCTATGTCTAAGGTTACCAGTATAAAGTCACATTGTCGATTGTCCTTACACCATGTATACAATTTCTTTAAGAAATCTCCAGTGACTTTTATATAGCTTGGACATACAGGTAGATATTTGCTCAACACTTTTTGTACATATATTGATAATGGTTCAGTTGCCCATCCTCTTCCCGAGACAATGAGTCTCATGGGTGGTTTAGTAAAAGATTTATGTAACTTGGGTATTCCATAAATTACTGAGACAACTGGGCATGATACTGAAAAATAGTTGAATAGCTCAAGTGTGATATCCACTTGTGTTTGTAAATCATAAACAAACATATTTATTTCTGTAATAATCTTTCTTACATCACTAAAATAAATTTCTTTAAAAGTGGCTTCATCCTTCAGAAAATCATTCATTAGTTTTGTATATGCATGTTTGTCAAATATAACAGTCGTTCCCCCCTTATCAGCTTGTTTAATTACTATATTCTTATTTCCACATAACTGTTTACAGGCTAACGATTAAGCATATGACATATTAAAATATTTAACCTTTTATTTACCAGTTGAAATATTATTATACAATTGTCTTAGTTCGTCCTCACAGACCATGTTAAAGGCATTCAATATCGGGCAATTATTTGGAATAAAAGTGCTTTTTTTCTTAAATACAGACCATCGTTCATCATTCACATCTTTAAACAGCATTTTTAAACATACATTTGTAACAAAGACCTTAAGGTCAGTTAGGGCTTCAACAATTGTATCCTTGCCACTAGGAATAAATTGCAGTCCTCTATTTAATAAACTTTCCATTGCTGGTGTAAGCTCAAGGCTTGACATATTTAAAACAGAGTTCTTTGGCTTTCCAGTCACTTGCGACCCTGCTTGTTCTGAGATAGTGGGCTGTCGTTCTTTCTTTTGCCTGATAAAAAAGTTTGTTCATTGCTGAGAATGCCCTCTTGATTATGGGCGCTTGTTGACATCCACCTTTTCTGGCAGCCTTGCTACTATCGGGTGAGTTAGTTTTAAAAAAACTTCTGTGTTGATACACTTGCCAGATTCAAGGAGGAGTTAGCGCCATTCACCGGATTATTATTAATTTGCTGGCCAACCATCTCTATCACAGTACTATCCTCTCTACTATGATTGGCCTGTTGCGTTGTCTGTATACGCCCATCATTATTGTGAGTAACATCATTAGTCAAAAATTTATTACCATTTTCAATTTGACCGGTTTCAGAAAAGGTATCTAATTCATCCATCCTATTAACCCTTTTCTGTCCTTTAGGTTGGAATTTATTAGATATGTAGGTTTTTGGCCAAGAAAAGATGTGACCCATCCTGAAATCATTAATATCTCGTTGCAGTGTAATTACGCTGCTTAGTAGCCTGTATCTTGTTGTCTAAAGTGTTCATTCTATTTAACATCAGCTGATATAAACCAGCAACACTTATAAAGTTAACAGACCCAGTTAATTCATTCTCCATACATATAATTTCATCCGAAAGTTCTTTCTCAATATTTGTAAAATATTCGTTCATTAAGACCATATAGTCTCTACTCAGTTTTAAATTTAACTGTTGCCATGCTTTCAGGAGTTCAGGGTATGTGTTCACATACGCTGGCATCTTTAAAATACGCAGCCCTCTAGGAACAATGTTAAACTCCAAATAAGCTAGAAAGCTTTGCCGCTGTCATTGGAGTTTCTTAAATGTTTGTACTTTTCTCTCCAGTTGTATCAACAAATTACTAAGGTTATGATCAGTTTGGGGAGCGGCTCCCAAAATTACCTCATTAGTGGCCAGCGCCTGAGATAGTAGCAGATTGCCTGAAAGCATTAGCAAATCATGTACGTATTTTCTTCCTGTTGAATCCATACCATTCTTGTCATTTATTAACTGCATACTCTGTGTTGGCTGTGTCATTTCCTCAGAAAGATGATTTGAGAAGTGACCACAGTAGATCCAAACAACAATTACTGTCACAAAAAACAGACCACCGTAGTTCATATCACTCACCAAAGCACGTGACAGACTAATGAGACACTCATTGAATATCACTCCCTAAGTGAATGCATAGCAGGAGATATCAGGGCGTAATAAAAGTCCCGTGATTGTTACCTGGATGATGGCTGCACTGAGACTGTCTCCTGCTCAGTGGGGCTTGAATAATCAGGGCTATGACAATCTACTAGATGTTTTGTAGGTGTGGGAAGGGCAGTCAGGCAAAAATTAAATCCAGTTTGCATTGGTAAAGACCTCAGTAATTTTTGGCAGACACCTATTTCTGAAGTACCTGAAGGAAATGAATGGTCAGAGTGTAGCTGTCAACCTGATAGCTGGCAGGCACAGGGAGTCCACAAGAAATAAAACTGTTTCCCACCTTCACCAGTAAGGAAATCTTCTATACTAGAGTAGTCAGTTATCAGTGGAGTATGTAAGATCATATCTATTTCATACAAGATTATATCCTTGGTTCTTGTGGTTAATATGAGTATTTTGTGGTCTACATTGGCTAGGAGAGCAGCCAGCATGTTAGTTATGATATCTAGGATTTATTTCCCCTAGAGGGAGTTTTCACTATTTGCTTTAAGCAATTTATATTAAAACGTCAAGGAAGAAATGTATGCATTGTTTTTCTTCACATTCCAGGTAAACTGTAGTGCGATAATGGTTGTGATACACTTGGAATATATGGATATGCAGAAAGATTTAAAATGAATTGAAAACATCTGCATTCATTGCAGTCAATAGGTTTACTTAAGTCTGTAAGACATTGTTTTTCTTTACATTCCAGGTAAACTGTAGTGTGATAATGCTTGTGCACAAATATTTAAAATGAATTGAAAATATCTGCATTCATTGCAGTCAATAGATTTTCTTACGTCTGTAAGAAATCCTGTCAGAAGAGTAAAAACAAGGTAAAAATGATAGGCTGTGACGTAATTGTGATACAGATCATGATACTACACCCAGCTAGTCTCCAGTATACTGCCAAGGAAAATAATCTCTAATCCTGCCCTTTGGCACTGATAATAAGGTTGCCTGCTTTGTACATAGAATAGAGCTACATCACGTTTCATTTCAGGTTCTGCATTTATATTCCATGCTGCTTTTACTTCATTCAGACAGACCTTTCCTCTGCAGATGTAATAAAAGGCTTTTCTGGGACCTTCTCATTTATTCACAATGTGTGACACAGGTTGCCCTTCTGCATTATTTGGTACCTTAGTATGGGTTGGGTAACTCTGGTTGTTTCCACTAACAGGGTTAGTGCAAGGTCAAGTTTGAGTTCGCTCTCTTTTTGACAAACACTTTTATTAAATTCTTACATTATAGCCAGTAGCATAGGTACACACACAAAAGTAGAACAGAAAACAAACTATAACAAACTTTTCCTTTTCATGCATGACCTATACGTGATTTGTTTCTTACTTATTATTCAAACATTACTAGATTTCTCAAGTCCTGCCCTCCTTTAAACCTCACTCCTCCTCCTGAACATTATTCTGCATGTATTTTTCCCACAGATTCCATTTATGTCTATGTAGTTCACTCCTTCCCTTTTATAAATATTGAATGTCCAATTCTTTTATCCCATTTTCAATATTCAGTACTTCAGTTGCCGCTGGTTTAAATTTTGATTTCTGTTTTCTAGTAACTACTTTTTTGGCAGCCAGTGGTATTAAGCTTAATATAGCCTTAACATGTCTGGGCAATTCAAATCCCATATTCCAGCTCAAAAGAATAATTTCATTAATTGCACTCAATTGTTCCCTCAATATTTCTGACAATACCTCTCAACTTGCAGACATTGAAAATAAGAACAAAAGCCCTTGAAATATAAGAACATCCAACTAAAAATCTGAACATCTAATTAGCACAAAATTTGAATACCATATAGGACATAACTCTTCCCACTTCCAGCAGGAATGTATAGACTATTTCTCAGAAACCTATTTGAAAAACAGAGTGACAAACATGATGGAAACATATAAGCATATTATCAAAGAGACAAGGTAAAATCTGTAAACTTTAAATTAACTGTATTGCAACATTCTACCATACAAGATCATTTATGTTTGCTTCAGAAAAAGGAGTTGTAAGATTTAATTATTGTTGTCACTAATATGTTGGTCATGCTGTGCAGTTTTCTTTGTACAGGACAGCTTCACATATCACATGCAACAAGGGTGATTAAGAAAATTCTGTGAAGGGGAAACCAACACTGAAAATTGGGGCATACTTTCAAAAATAGGGACATCCTAAATCAGACCTCAAAATAGGAATGTTTCTCCAAAATGGGGACTATTGAGAGGTTGTTTCTAATGAAGTGCTCAGTAGGGAGCTTTTAACATCTACCAACTCATTACATTCCCAAATTTGTTCCAAATTACCTCTCTGTCTCACCTCATTCTTGTTATCAATCCGTGGTAGGGATGCATACTTTTCAACCTCTTAACACAAGAAATCTGGACAAAGCCTAAAATATTGCACTTATAAGATTAGAATGTTGCTAGAATAATAGGATTTGTATTAATATACATTTTGTGAAGGATATGAAGCCTGAAACTCAGATGTATGTCATTATTTAGGGACTTCAGTCCTCAGCAATTTACCAGAAAACCACAGATTTTATTAGGAATGGGACCAAAAACATGAGGAAAAATTCTGGACATTCTGCAAAAATCTGAACAGTTGAAAAGTATATAGGGAAGGCAGTCTCTAACCTGTCGTCCAAATTTCTGCTTGGCCTCATCCACTGTATTACCTTTTCCCCTACAGGTATTTGATTCCAATGCCTTACTTTATTTGTCAGTTCTCAACTGTAAATTGCAACTTCCTCTTGCATATTTTTTATACCCCTACTTACAGTCATTCATGTTGGTAAAATCTTGTTTCTCCATTTCCATGTTGGATTAGTTCTTAGAATATTTTCTGCTACTTTCTGAATATAATATTCTGTATGGTTGTTGTTCTCCTTAAGGACCTGCATCCAATATACTACTCTCTCCTTACTTCTCAAATTCCGTTTCATTATCATCCCTTTCCACTTTGATTTATGATGATCTGCTTGTGTTATGTATATGAGCCTTAAGTGTGCAGCTGTAAAGTATCCCTTCAAATGGCTTTATCGTAACCCATCACGTTCAATGGTGACAATCAACTTATTCCACTTAAATCTTTCTGTCTTCCCTCCCAAATAAATGCATTCAACTCTTTATTAATTATGGTCCACAACCTCTCCTCTGGCTGATAAAAATAACACATGAACGGTATCTAAAACTAAAGGTGCTAGAAACATTTTGAATGCTTGTGTCTTATTATACAAATACATAATCAGGACCATCCAGCTTTTCAAATTTGTATTATCTTTTATTTTTTTCCTCTATCCTTTACTGCCATAATATAATCCTTTTTCACTAATAGGTTCATAGGATATTACTAGGCTAGCGGCCCTAGAGCCTTTACAAGCCTAGCCATTGTTAATCCCAAGTATCCTTATTTATTCTTTTTTGAGTAGTTAATGATCTCCAGATTGCCCTTTTAGGATTGCTTTGATTCTCAAAGGGGAAAATAAACCATTTTAGTTTTGTCCCATACTTCCTATGAGTCTGACTCATTTTACATTTTCGTTCTAAGCACATCTGATTCCATTTTTGCAACTTCTGACTTTCTAAGTAACACAAATGATCAGTTAACAGTAACTACACAACTATTAAAAATGTTCCAAACGAAACAAAATAAATTAGTGAACAGCCACTGTGAGTGTTACAGCCACAGTGAGTATTTTTAAACACTTTTATTAACTTATCACTTAAGACATAGGCAAACATACCTTAACAGGTAATAAACAATTTTAACATTTTTCCATTTAAATACAATATACATCATATACATTTTATTTGCTAATATTATCAGTCCAACATTACAAAAATGCTGAATTCCTGCTTTTCCTTAAACCTCACTCCTCCTCCTCCTCCTGAACATTACTATGCTTGTATTGATCCCACAATTTCAATTTCCTTCTACATAATTTGCTTATTCCCTTTTCCAAAGATCCCTCTTCCAGTTCATTTATCCAAACCTCTCAATTTTCCCTGATTTTGACTCAAATTTTAGGTCTGTCCCTCTTAAACCCTCTTAAAACTGGTGACTGTTGGAGAAAAGGTGATGAATTGCACTTAATAAATAATAATAGTATTTAAAGTTATAGACTTCTTTTAGTTCAGAGAATGTATATTAATTCACATTTTTTCATTCTGTCAGTGCCTCAGCTTAACAGTAATAATATTTAAAATGTGTCCATGATTGTCCCTGATCATTTCTGGATTTGTCCCTGATTCTGTTGAGATTTGTCACTGATTGGTTGAGAGCTATGCTTTCGTCACTTTTATGATATTCAGTACCTCAGATACAGTTGGTGCAGACTTGGATTTCCATTTCTAGTAATTGATATTTTGGCAGCCAACAGAATTAATCTTAATAAGGTCTAACTACATCTAGGCAATTCAGATCTTTATCCCAGCTCAAAGGAATAATTTCCTTACTTGCAGCCATTTACTCACCCAGTATTTCTGATGGAGTACTCTATAGGGAATTTTTAAAATCTGCCAACTCATTACACTCCCAAAAGATATGTTCCCATTTATCTCTTTCTTCTCCATCACACCTCCAATGTTTACCTACATTTATCTACCTGAAGAAAAATTCTTTGAAGTCTGTTTGGGATATAAAAATACTTATGCAAACACTTCCAAGCAAATATCCTAAACCTTCTGGATTTGGTTGCATACTTGGAAGCTATACAAATGTCTTCCTATTGTTTTCCTGTAAATTGCTTTTCCAGTCTCTCTTCCCAATGTTTTCTAACCTCCTTTGATTGATTCTTACAGTTATCATTCAATATTTTATATGCCATACTAATTATCCCATTTTTAACAGCTGCTTCTGCTCTCAGTTCAACTAAAACCCCTACCAGAGCAGGTTTTTCACATCAAATCCCCTAACCTTTTCTCTTTGCCCGTACTCTGAGATCAAGCCCTTGTAGGGAAGGCAGTCTCTAGCCTGCAATTCAAATGTCTTTTTGGCCTCATCCCACACTATCACCTTTGCTGCTTGAGTCATTTGCTTCCAGTATCTTGGCTCCTTTGTCAGGTTTCATCAGTAAATTCCATTCCCCCTCTTGCCCATTTTCTGTACCCTTACTGTCAGTTATCCCTAATGGCAAAATCGGCTTTCCCCATTCTGGTACTGGCTTACTTCTTAGAATACTTTCTGCTACTTTATGAATATTCTCCTTAAGGATCTGCATCCAAAATCCCACTCTCCCTCTATTTCTTGAACTTCCCCATGGCTCAGCATCATCCCTTTCCACTTTGAATGATAACCTTATGCGTGTGTCATGTATATGACCCTTAACCGTGTAGTTCTAAAATATCCCTTCAAAACGGGTAAACCTTGGTCTAGGGGAAGGATCAGCTTATCCCTCTTAACTCTTGCCCTATTTTCCTCCCTAATAAATTATTTAAAATTCTTATTTATTGTTTACAACTTCTCCTTGGGTTGATAAAAGTATGTCTGACCATTACTTGTATTTTACTATCCATATCTATAAATAAGAGTTTTCAATTTCTCAATTTTTGTATTATCGTTTGATTAGTCTCTTCCCACTTATCCTTAGCTGCCATAACAGAAGCCTTTTTAATCCATACTCCTAAATACTTCATCTCATCATGTCCCCAGAAATACATATGGGTATTGCTGAACCAATTTGTGAGTGGGTACATAATTTACGGCTGTAGCCTTTGTTTTATCTTTATTGATTTTACATCCTGAAAAGACTTGAAACTGTCTCAAAATGGTCCTCAACACTGACATGTCCTTTTTCTGGATTTATCAGGTACAAATAATATAATCTGCAAATAAAGCATTTTTTTTATTACTATACCACTTATATTCTTGTATTTCTATGTCCCTTATTTTCTTTGCCAGTGGCACTAAATATAAAGCAAATAACAAAGGGCAAAGAGGACAGCCCTACCAATTTCTCTGTTCAAACACACAGCTTATCTGAGAGAAACCCTCCCACTTTAATACTTGCCTCCAATACTTCTTATATCCTTCTAATTAACCATATTATTGTTCAGGGAATGCATATGCTTCCAATGCCCTATTCATCAAATCCCAGCTTACTCTATCAAATAAAACAGCACAAAGGGTGGCAGAGAGGATGAATGGTTCTCTTAACTCAAATGCGGAAATCCAAAAACACATAAAGTGAACCAAAGCAATGCAGAACTATTTATTAAGGAATCGTTATTTTTTAACATCTGAAGAAGCAGTACTTTTAATATTGTGAAAGCACTTATGTTTATTACAGGAAAGTTTTATGCTTGAGTCGTGGTTGTTTTATTGGATTCTGCATTGCTTTGGTTCACGTTATGTGTTTTTGGATTACTCTATCAAATGCTTTCTCTGTATCAAGATCCACTAACAACAGAGATATTTTCTTACATTTTGCTTCCCACTGGATCATCATTGTTCTATTAATGCTGTAAAATGTTTGCCTCCCCTCCACAAAACCACACTGATCAATATCTATCAATGTTGGCAACATCTTTGCCATTCTTTTAGCTAGTGTAGACATAAACACCTTATAACAGTAGATGCTAAGCTGCGGTGTCTTTGAAACCCTCGCCGGCTTAGGGGTCCCTGCGACTCCGGCTGCATCTGGCTGCCGTCGTCATCTAGATCCTTTTCTTCTGAATCATGACTCCCAGAAACAAGGCCATCGGTATCTGGCATCGAGGAGCGAGTGCCCCCTCGCCTTGTCCGACCCGCGAAGTGACTCCTTCGGTCAGTGGGTCTCGCCTCGTCGGATTCGCTGTCGAACCCTGTGAGGGGGTGCGAGGGTGTCCCTTGGCTCTACTGCTGGCTCTTGACACGGGTCCTTCTTCCAGGGAACCGCGGGTGTTGCGGACTGGTTCAGGGTTCCACTCCACAGTCGTAAACTCTACTCTCTTCCATGCCTCTCCTTTCATGCGCTGATGGGGCGAGCGAGAGCAGCAGGGACAGGTGTTTGCCTTACGCCGTTTAACAATTAAATGGGTCTATATTAATCTGGGTCTGAATGTTCTTTGCCATCTTTCTCCCAAGATGTTGCTTCCCTTCCTTTTAAAATACGGTTAAAATCTTCCAGATTCTTTTCTCCTAATTTCCAGACTTCCACAGGAATATCATCTGTTCCTGAAGACTTTTCTGAAAATTGATTATACATTACTGTTTTTATCTCATCACCTCCTATCTTAACTGTTAGTTGTTGAGCCTCGTCTACCTATAACCTTGGCATAATTAAGTCTTCCATAAATATTTCATTTATACTCTTTCTTGATTTCCACAGTTCTCTGCTTTGTACAAATTTTCATAACATTTCCTAAATATCTTTAAAACCTTTACAGGATCTCTGTTTATTTTTCTTCTTATAGGTTACCTAAGTTTGGTGACAGCCCTTTCAATGTTTTATTCCCTAAGTCATTGTGCTAAAAGTTTTTGTGCTCTGGAATTATCAAAAAATAGTTGCTTTACTGCAATCTTTCTAAACTCATGCACATTATCCAGATACTCCATTATTTTCTGTTTAGCAATCTGCATTTGTTCCTCTTCTTGTTCTGTAAGATTCCCATTATTCTGTAAAACCTTAACTTTTGTCAGCCCCTCTAAGTAATTTCTATTATTTTAACCATATCTCTTTCTCTTTTATTTCAATCCTATTTTTAAACTCCATTTTAATTTTATCCCAGTCACTAGCTATAACTTTTGATGATATTTCTATCTTCCATAATAGCAGTCAAATAATTTCAGCTACCCATTCCTTAAATTCCTTTCTTTTTAACAGTTAAGTGGGAAAGTGTCAGTGCCTTAGTTTCACTTCATTACCCTGCATTTCTATTGGTTCATGAACAAAAATAGTTATTGGATGTGTGCCAAAGCTTTCAATTAAGTCCACATATTCCTGTGAAATATAATTTTTATCTAGTCTAGCCCAGTTATTGTACCTAGGAGAATACTATGTAAATTTGTCTGTGTTCCTATTTTTGAATTCACATTTTCCATAGCAAATATTTTCATAAATGTCTTCAAAAATCTACCCGCATTTGTTATATTAGCTCTTCTTTGTTCCCCTGATACATCCTCAATATTGCAAATCAAATTCCAGTCCTCACCTGTAAATAATATTCCCTTCCCTGCTGAAAGCTGATTATTTCTCCCAAAAATTTCTTAAGCTCCATAATTGCAGTTTTTGGTGGAATATAAATACATGCCATTGTAATACTCCTCCCTTGCTGCTAGCCCCTTACTACCACAAATCTACCATTTTTGTCATTTTTCCCTCATCTATCATTATTGGAGCCCCTGTAGTAATTAGTATAATTACTCCCCTTTCCTCTGTCCCTGATATTCAGCTGAATATCCATTCTGAAATCACCTCTTTGTCAAACTTTCATGCTCTTTTCTTTCTAAATGTATCTCCTGCAACGTTGCTATTTGCGGGCTGCATCTCTTAAAATAATTCAATACTCTTTCCTTTTCATCTATACTGGTAAGACCATTCACGTTCCAGGATTATATAGACAACATAGACATCATGATAAAAAGCTGCTGTTTCCACCTATTGTGTACGACAGTTTTTTTGCATGTATATTTCCAACTTTGTGTTACATGCATATATACTAATATTTGTCCAGCTCATCTTTTGTACATAGGTTCATAGGTGTCTAATAGGCTAATAACCCTGGAGTCTTTACAAGCCTAGCCCATAGAAGCGCCTTGGCATTGTGCCGTCCGACATTAGTTCCCAGTGCCTCTACCTCAGTTCAGTTGTTTCTTCTCATCTCCATTTGAACATGTCACATTTTTCAAGATTTTTATTTTAATGAAAACCCTCAAACAAGCAAAAAAAAACTAAATACAAAATACCCCACCCTCTATTAACTTGGAACAAACACACAAAACTGTGTACATCCTCATAACATGAAGTTTAACCCCCAAGAAGGAAACAATTGCTCCAAATTGATAGCTGCACCTATAGGCATTATCTAACCTAAAATTAAGGTTACCCATGCTGAAGCACATGCTACAGCCTATGCTCCCACTTACACTAGTTGCTGTGTGTTTTTTCATATCTCTCTCTTCCCCTCCCAGATATGAAAACAGGTTGCATGCTTTCAGAAAACATTAACTTTTAGCTTTAAGAAAAAGTACACTGGCTGTCTTTAAATAAAACTAAAGTGTACAGTGTTCTATTAACTGCATTAACATTTTAATTTAATTTCATTTTAATGCTGCTAGGGAGGTTGTTACCCCTTATTCACTTCCCATAATTTCAAACTTATTTTTTTCACTGAACAACTTGCCATTGTACCTTTAAATTTAACATTTCTCTCAGCAAAGAATACTCAGAATTCTCAAGATTAACTGATTACACCTCCAGATGGCTTGTCTCCATGGAACTGCATTCAGCAATGAGTCTTTGTAAATTTCACTCAGAAAAGAATACACAGCTGCCTTCAGCTGCATTCATGTTGACTCCACTAAACATTTTCAGTGGTAAACAAACAGGCTAATATCTGTACCATTATAAGAAGCTTAGCATTTTCATGGCTTTCAAAATTTTGTCTTGTTTTTAAATTTACATGCTTAAAAACACCTGATTACAGCTTAAGCCAAAGATAGTAATCTACACATTCTCCCTTGTAAAATAAAAAGAGAAAATATTCTAATTCTACAAATAATATAATATAATCAGTGCATTTTTACACCCCACCCCAGCAGTCCAAGATCACAGCATATGAAGATTAAACTAGCTTTTGCCCAACCTTTTTTTTTTCTTGTTGTACTATGAAACCTATATTCTTGCAACTAAAAATATACTTGTTGACTTTTATATCATTAATACGTACAACAGTCACTGTAAAGACTCCCCCACATTTAAATACATCTGACTACACAATTTTTTTACTGTATGTAACGTGCAGTTTATATCATGAAATATTTTACACAGATACTAAGTACAAAAATTGTTTTACTTACAGTTAGTTTTCCCCTTTTACAGTATTTCCAAACATTAATGATATAAAGTGGGGTATATGCTTTACAGTACACCCACAAATTTAACAAAGTCAACAGACGTCCAATGCTTTCCAGTCACCTTTTCATGCAAAACCATATTTCACAAATGTGTTAAGATGCTTTATAGTCTTACATTTATTCTCTAGTTTTAGAGTTGCTGATCTTCCTGTTGTTCTCCTCTCCCACACTACACCCTGCTGGTTCAAGTTCAAGGTACTGTTGATTCTTCTAGTCAACTCCTGTACTTTTTTCTGTCTGTCAAGCATTTTCCTTTGGAATAATGGAAAAGGTTTCACTGGCAGAATCTCCCTATGAATCCTACCAACAGAAGAATGAAAAGTAGAGTCTCCTTCTACTTTTTTTTTTTTTTGGATAAGCTTTTTTATTTCCTCCTTAGCCTGTTCTGCATTAAAAATTACTTTGATCCACCATGAAAAAAAAACACTTTGAAGGCAACTGGATACAGCAGCTTGAATCTCACACCTGTCTCTCAACATTCCCTGATTGCTGGGATAAATTTGCTTCTCTTCTACCTGATGTATTGTTAATAATCATTTTCTGTGAACACTCTGCTTTCTCCAATTTGTAATATTTTGTCCTTCTGCCACAATTTTGTCAGGATGAACTCTTTCCTGCTGGTATGATTGCATCTTTACTAATAGGTCTTGGCTGTTTTCTCATGGGCAGGTTTGGAGCATATACTCAATGTGCCCTTTCAGTTAACAAATTCTACTGTGGAACATAAGACCAATTGGTTATGCGTTATTTCATAAAATTAATACAGCCTGTTCCTTCTAGTTTATCTGGTAGAGCAGAAAATTTCATTTTCTCTCTGTGTGTTCTGTCCCTGTAACTCTAATATTTAAATAAACAGTTCTTCATGAGAAACCTGATATTCAGCCAGCCTTTTCTTCATCAGCTACTGCATTTTTGCAGTTTTATCGTTTCATCTGAATGGCTAGTTAAAGCACCCAATATTTGTTCCAGCCTTCTGTTGTTTAAATTGCTATATTCCTTCAGTGTTTCATTTACTTTAATCATCTTTGATTACATTTGATTTATTTTTTCCTCTAAATTACTAAGCCATCTCTTAAACCAAAGCTGATGCTTGAACTTCTTTTTGCTGAACAGCTGCAGAGTCCTTTCCAGATAGTGTTTTCTTTTTACCATTTATGGTTGATTTTTCTCTCAGGTTTTCCAAATTCCTTCTTTGCTGGCATCCAGACATTATATTTGCTAGCCAGTAACTGAATTTTACTAAAAAAAAAAGTTCAATTCAATGGCAATCCTTTTTATCAGTTTCTGTTGTCGCACTAGGAGAGCTAAAGTTATACTGTTGATCAATGTGCAGCCATCTTGGAAGTCCCAGACATTGTGAGTGTTAGCATTTCCTACACTAACTGAAAAACTAATCATTTTTAACTGTGTTCCAAAAAGTTTAGTGTTTTTAGTTGGTGCAGTCCATGATACTGACCTTGACAGATCATTTAACAGTAATGATATTGTATTCACACCTCTGTTCACATTTTGTACATGACTGTGGAAAAAAGTGCAATACCTCTTAAAATGTGATTGTGTAATATTTAAATTTAACTTGTGGACACCAGATGTTGGGAAAGTCCCCAAATGAAGCTGTGATATCCTGCATTGCATTTGATAGTAATGAAGAAGTAAGATATACAATATTATAAAATCAGTTTGGGAAATACTATTTGGCACTGCAGTATATTTCTGACTGGAACTCTCATATTTTGCTTTGCATTTTGTCAGACGGAACTCAAGCATAACTCTGTTCTAGTAATAAGCCCTATTTAGAAATACCTCAAGTAGTCTGATTGGAACTGTCACATAGGCGGTGAAAGTTAGCAATTTATAATAACCAAGTAGCCAATGCTATTATATATAAATACATCAGTCAATTAATTAATTAATCAATCAGTCATCACTCACAGGACATAATGCATTGTTAGCAGTATAACAGAATTGGAGTGGAGCTGTGACATAAAGCAATATATATCCATATAAAAATGCCCTTGTATACATTTAATACTGCACTACTGTACTGCTGATTAAAAAATCATGGCAGTAACATTTTGCATTGCACTATGCAGTAACTGAGGTACCTGGAAAAAATGCAATTAATGATATTCCTGCACTGTGCTGTCTTTTGTTTTCTTTTTCAGGCTCGACTTGCTACCTGGATTTGGAATTAGCTTCTTACATTTGAAATGTAGCAAGCAGCAGTGTAACTTTGCAAGTCAGAAAACACCAGGAAAATTGAAAACAGTGTAAATGCAAAAAGAAAAGGAAAAAAAGAGGGAGATGTTTTCTTTATTTCAGAAGACTTAATAATTCAATTAAGGAAAATAACCTGGTGCTCAAAGGGACAACACTGCAGTCAGACAGCTGTATGGCACTCTGTTATATGACCTGTATGACAGTTGATCTTCTTGCTTTTGGCACTAATCCTAGACATAAAAATGCGGATTATTGTAATCTTCATTTGTATACCCTTCAACTGCAAGCCTTCACTTTAACAGACCAGGACTGTTGGGTCACCCCTAAAACCAGCACTTGTTTCCAATGGACATTAGCTGTTTTGGCAAGTGAATAAAATAAAAAAAAATCACTTAATATGGATTTTTGGCTGATTTTCTATACTGGTACCACAGGCAGATCCTAGAAATTGAAACAGATGATTTTCTTCTGTGTCCTTGTGCCACAGGTGGGCAAATCCTGCTTCAGATCTTTTGATGAACCATGAAAGTGCCAGACTGCCATAGTTCTGCTTACTACAGTCAGGCATTTTCAGGATATTATCTCAGTCATGTTGCCACAACATTTTGTCAAAAATTATGGAGTTGTGGAGTTTATTATAGGTTCATAGGTTAGTACTAGGTTAACTGTGCTTGCAAGCCATTTTAAGCCTAGCCAATTATCCCTTATAAGACTCAAACCCTGCACCTTGTATTTGTAAGGCAGACACCTTAACCATTAGGTCACCCTCCCTACATCCTTGACAACACTCACATGTGCTGTCATTCTCCCACCACTGTCATGTTTTTTTGAAGGAGATAGCAACCTAATAACACTTTGCTACTGATGAAAGAAAAACAGCTTGACAATTTACAATCCATCACTATAGTAGTCGCTGGTAAGGAGGGGACAGGATGAAGGGGTAGATAGTCTGCTCTCCTGTCCCAGGGGGAGAGTGTGGGGAACCCTGATGACTGGGTGACATCTACTGCAAACCAGGTACTTCACTGGCTATCTCAGGGCAACAGAAGGTGTGGTGAAGAAAACCTGATATCATTGTATTAGTCACTCCCACAACCAGGGTTAGTGATGTAGTTTTGTCTATCATATCCCTCTCTCTTCAGACCTAATACTGAGTTACTTATGAAGTCAAAATCCTGAAGAGTGAGGGATACATCTGTGGTGTCTGTTAAGCAGCAATTCAGGAATCCAGGGTTAAACAAGGGGGGAGGGGCAGCCTAAGGCTGAGTGGGTTTGGGTGGAGACAGTAATAAAAAAAACTTTATATTGGATTATTGGATCTATGTTCAAATACTAAGATGTCCACACTACAAGTAATAATTTTAAAGGCCAGAGCAAGCTTGTTGTCTAACCCTTTTCTAATGTGAATGGTTTTGGCAGAGGTACATATTAATCACTTCTACTTCTAGTGAAAAAGTCTTTTAGTTATGGAGTCAAGAAAAATAAATAGCAGTGCATTTTTTCTGTCCAGAAGTTCTCAAGAGTCTTTTGCCCATTGATAAACAGGTTTTGTTTCATATGGGCAACATACTACTTTCTGTTACATTTCAGTCTTGACTGTGAATTGTTATTAGGTAGCAGATGCGATTTTTCAAGGTCCTGCCATGGTACATTCTTTCTGAAGTACTATATCTATCAGCATCTCCTCAGATTAGTTTTTGTTAGACATTATCTGGTCTATGATCCAGATGTTTGTCTATTGTTTTAAATGAAACTAGATATAAAGGGGAAGGCATTGCTTTAAGACAGTCCAGGATAGGTTAGATGTGACTTCTTCCCATTTTAAGTTGCATAGCTTGGTGTTCTATTCTGTTCCGACTCCCAGACTTAGTTTTTGACATTCATGACATAGGCAGGGATTCAGGAAAATTTGCCACCAGTCCTACCTAGCAATGCCACTGCACCTAGTGCCACAACAGTGATAGTGATTCAGGGAAATGGTTAGGTCATACTGAGCAACATCTCATCAGCAGCTCATTATCGTGTCTGTGAATTGAACACTAGTGCTTTTAGACCTAATTGCACTATTGTTCCCAATATAAAAAACAAAGCAGTGTGGTTACACAGGCATATTAACACACGCACACACACACACACACACACACACACACACACACACACACACACACACACACACAGTGACACATTATTTGCACAAGCACACAATCACACACACACACACACACACACACACACACACACACACACACACACACACACACACACAGTGACACACATTATTTGCACAACCACACAATCACACACACACACACACACACACACACACACACACACACACACACACACAGTGACACACATTATTTGCACAAGCACACAATCACACACACACACACGCACACACACCACGCACACACACACACACACACACACACACACACACACACACACACACACACACACACACACACACATAGCTTCACAGCACTTGGCTCCAGTGGAGTTAACAGTCACTCTCTTTCCAAGTATCCAAAGAAATGAATGAGTTGATGCTGTCAAAAGGTAGCACTTTTTTCACTTTGGTGCCCCAATAGCAAAATAGAGCTATTGTTTTAGTCACACTGCCATGCTATTTCTATGTCAAAGAAATTTCTAGGGTACATGGCTAGCTTACATTAGTCATGCCCTCCCCCCATAACTACAGCATTTGCATATGGCTTTCACCAATGAGATAACTCTGACTTTACAGGCAGGTGCTTTTGTACCACTGCAGTGATACAGAAACCATTGCATCACTTGGGTACAATGCTCTGTGCAGTCCTCCTGAGAACAGGATTGTGCAGTACGATATACGATTCTGAAGTGAAAGACTTTAATGAATTAGACACGAGTGTATACATAAGACTTGGGACAAAACATGTAAAACAAGCAAGCTGCTGCTCATACATTTTGAGATGAATTTTGTGATTTCCATGTATTGAACACATAAATAAGGTGATTATGATCAGTGACTCACTCATAATCCTGTGTTAATATAAACTAATATTTAACTCTGCCAACTGCCCTTCCCTTTCCTCTCTATTTAAACACACATAATAAGGTGATTATGATCAGTGACTCACTCATAATCCTATGTGTTAACTGTTTGTCTTTTTTTGTTGTTTGTCTTTTTTCGGATTTTCCCAGTTAGGGGTCGCCACAGCAGAACTCCGGTCCGCTAATGATTTGCAGTAAATTTTTATGGTGCCGAGTTGCCAGCCTGATGCCCAGCCTACAGTGAAGGCACGCCCATTCACGCATGTCTTTCAAACGCCACTCGACCGCGGGGAGGACATGCAGACTCCACACAGAAGGCACTCCAGCTGAGAATTGAACAGGAGAACCTCTTGCTGTGAGGCAAGAACTCTACCGCTGCACCAATAATCCTATGTGTTAATATAAACTAATATTCAACTCTGCCAGCTGCCCTGCCCTTTCCTCTCTATTTAAACTCTATCACCTAAACAGACCCCTCCGTTCCGAGAATCAAATTCTTTTGCAAATTAACAAACCTAACCGCTCTGCTGGCCAAATGCTCCAATCCTTCTCCACTGCTAAATTATGGAACTCTCTCACAAACTCTAAGAACCACTAGCAGCACATCTCTCTTCAAGAAATCCTTAAAACAGCATCTGTCCTCACAGTGGCTAAGCTCATGTGCCAGTTCCTCACTCTCCATAACTTAACTTTTTCTTCCTCTCACCACCTCCTCCTCTTCACTCCTTCTCCATCCTACCTACCTCCTTCCTAACTCCTGACTAGTAATCCTTTGCTGCAATTACTTATACTAATAGAATCAGTAGATAGTCTTATCTATGACTGTAATGCCTCATTGCCCAGTTTTACTTTTGTTAAAAATCTATTTAATTGTCAGCTCTTGTTCTTGTATTTGATACATTTGTTTGTTTGTATAAATCACTATGGAACTTTTCTCCCTGGGCCTCCACTGAAAATGGCACTTTCTGGCCCAGTGAACCATCCCAGTAAACAAATGCAAATGAAATAAATAAAGTGTTATGCACCTCTTAAAGTTGTTATGATCGTGCCTCACACTGCCACACAAATGGCAGTCTCTGCAGAAAAGTGTCTTCATTGTTTCATAACTGTAAATGCTGCAATATAAGTAACAGAAATCTTTCAGGGTAAAGTGTCTTATCATCTTTTAAAGCTGCTTGTTTGCTATGTGTGACTGCCTATAGTGTTAAAGCTTTCAAGGCTGTAAAACACTGAGCTCCTACATTTCGTTTTCCACTAATTAGTAGTACATTAGTAGTACATTAGGCAGATAAAGCTTCACATACTATAAAGAATCATGATTGGATCTGTGCAGTCATAACCAGCTTGTCATATGTTCTCAATATACATAACAATATTCACCTCTTGACATATAACTTACTTTGCCTATGAATTTGGGCCATTATGCTTGTGACAATGGACAGCAGTTCTCTTGATTTTTTTTCTGTTTTGATTGGAGATGTGGGGAATATATCTGTGTGTGTGTGTGTGTGTGTGTGTGTGTGTGTGTGTGTGTGTGTGTGTGTGTGTGTGTGTGTGTGTGTGTTTGCCAAAAGTTATGGAGTTGTGAAGTTTTTTTATCCCTGACAAAACTCTGGTAAGTATAGATAGATGGACAGATGGATAGATAGATAGATAGATAGATAGATAGATAGATAGATAGATAGATAGATAGACAGATAGATAAACATGTTTTGTCAATAAATTGACACACAGGTGGTCAAGTCCATCTGCATGATTCCTACATCCCAACCTACTGTTCAAACTTGCCCCCCTTTTAGACCCATGGTAATGTTTGTTCCTGGGTCCAGAGTGGTAGGGAGTTTCAGGATTTGATATTTGTTTCGGGTAAGTTGGTGTTCGATATTCCTACTTTTGCCGAATGGTTTTGGGTGTTGGTAAACTGGACCACCTGTGGGGGGGGGGGGGTTATTGATAGGAAACCGCTACACACACACACACACACACACACCCACACACACACACACACACACACACACACACATGTAATGTGTGTATAAGTATATATACATATATACGTATACATAGATAGATATATATATATATGCATACATACATATATATATATATATATATATATATTTATATATATATATGTGTGTGTGTGTGTGTGTGTGTATGTAACTGTATTCTGATATTCTGATTGATTGCAGGTGTGGTTCTTTTTATTTCTACTGTAGCTTAACCTGTTCTAATGCTTCCTATTCATTGTCCAACATTTGATGTAGAGTTTTATATGCGGTATGGGATGTTTTGCATTTTTTATTTTAACTTTCTGCAGAACTCACATTCTACATGGAAACTTGAAGGAGATATTGGCGTATTTATATTACTTAAGGTGCTTATTTATTTTTTTTTACTTTATTTTTATTTATGTATTTATTTTTTTCTTTCACTATACTATTTTTTGTACTTTTTGTACTTTGTGAATGTGGTCTTAGGAACTAGTTTGGGTTGGGGTTTGCAAAGGAGAGAGCTTCAAGTTTGGGTCCTGTTATGGCATGTGACAGTGATTGTGGTCATGTTTTATTGTTTGAGCAGTAGAAAGATGTTTATGTCCTTTTATTGAGAACAGAGGTCTGTTTTGTAGAGGAATATACAGTATCTGATAAAATACTTCATGGGGTATGCTTACAAGATGGCTGATGAATGTTACAAATTGGTGCTCCCTTCATATTTTGAGGAAATTAAGTTGTTTTAATTACTGATTTCTGCTCTTACATTGTGTGTTATATCTGTCTATATATCTATATGGGTAAAGAAGGAATTATATAGTTTGTATAATCTTGTTTTACTTTGTTGTGCTTACATAATATTTGCACTCATTGGTAAATAAATAATTTCCTATGCCTGGCAGAATAATACCAGGAGATAAGACTATAAAGAGCTAACAGGCTACCACTGTCATTTATAGGTCTAATTCCCTTTGCATTTGCTTGCTTTGTGTTTGATTCTGAACCCTGGCATAAAGGCAGTTGCAATTATTTGGTTTAACCAGTCAAACAGCAAAGTCTGAGATATTGGGTAAAACATCAGTCTCTTGAAGTTGTTAAATCATTTTGGTAGTGATACAAAACCATATTAATGGAACATGGTAAAAATTCTGTTATGACTATGCACAGACAGCTGTGTGTGGGTTTGCAGTAAGTTGTACATCAAGTCAAGCTAGTGGGAGCTATGTAAGTCCATGTGCGGTATGATCAGATGCAGGCACCATATTGTATCTGCTGCATTTACACCTCAGTGTCATTGTGGGAGCTATGTAAGTCCATGTACGGTATGATCAGCTGCAGGCACCATATTGTATCTGCTGCATTTACACCTCAGTGTCATCAAGGCTTAATTAGTCACACTTTGTGGGTTTGGACTAAAATGTAACAAGGGGCTAGTGTTCTGTTTTTCCCATAGTTTTGTCTTGCTTAATAAAAACTTGGGTTTCTCCCCTTTTTTCTCCCTAGTGGTACAGTAGGGCTTTGTAGGAGGATGGGCTTGATTGTGCTTACTATAGCAATTCACAGCAGATGAACCTAAAGCTGTAGATGGTGGGAGGTAAGAGTTGTGAGCTTAGTGTATTTTTTGTTTGTTAGGTATTTTCTTTTTTAGAATATTTAGTGTATCTACCTAATATAGCTGGAGGCAGTGGGCTATGGAATTCCACCAGATGAGATTTAGTGAAACTGAAAGTTCTGACTTTGGATCCTGATGCTGCACGTGTCATGGATCATGGCTCTATTTTAGTAATTTGGTCACTTGGTATGTTTTCATGATGTGTCACTCACAGTAAAGGTCAACTTCAGAAAAGAATGTGGGTGACATTCTTACCATTCTTGCCAGTGTAGGATGTTACAAGTATATCTTTGGGAGATCTTTATTTAAACTTCATTACTGATGTTAGATAATGCATTAGGTTTATGTTTAATTATATCGTGTTGCTATGTACTCTTTCTCTCTTTTCTTAACAAGCTGTTAATGCTGTTGATTTTCCTGCGGTTTGAATTGGCATTTTTTCTCTCTCTGTGATTGCGATTTTTCCACAGGTTATTTATTTGTTTGTTTGTTTAGTTAGTTGGTTAGTTAGTTAAAGAACCCGCAGACTCAAAAAACATGTTTATTTCATCATGGTTTGATGTTTCCTACATTTTAACACCAGTCTGGGACTATTTACAGGTTTTTAAATATTTTTATACATAATTTCTCAGTCTGACCACATGGGGTCTGGCATCTCGAAGTAATTCTGATTATTTAGTCTGCCTTTAGGTATCCCACAATGGAGTGCTTGCCTGTAAAAAATAACATCACTCAGGCTTCTTTCTTCCTAAAGCTCCTGTCACTACATTGATTTTACATGTATACATTGCTGTCTTTCAGTCAGTTAGTTTTAAGTAACATTTCATGCTGTTCATTGACTACTTAAAACACAAACAGTGCAGATGTCACAGAACAGACTTTCAAAGTGCTTTTTACTGCTGCTTCTTTTTAGAATGGCTAAACTGTGGTCTTTTGTGAAGCCTGAATTTCATTAGTTTCACTCATCTCCTATCCCCCTTCACACCTAACTTCCCTAGTTGTCAAAGTGCTAAGGGTAATTTGATCTGTTACCTGCTGTGATTGACATCTCACAGCAGGAGACTTGACTCATGTACTGTTTCCTTGTTCTAGCCGTTACTTACTGTATGGGTAGGAGAAGGGCCAGGGAGCTGTGACATCACAGCATGGGTGGGTTTTTAGGACGCTAGTGGTGATGTCAGTTTGGGGAGGGAAATGGCTAGAAAACTACCTGTATTCAGTGGCCTTGATGACATCAGTGAATTGGAGACTGCAGCAAGGGAGGGACAAAAGTTTTTTGAAAGTGAAACCACCACAGTACAGTAAGGTACTGTTCTAGTGGAGAGAAACAGTCAATTTAAAATATTTTAAATGCTGTATTTATGTTTATTCATTGCAGGGACAGTAGATAGGAAGAGAAAAGACATAGAAGATAAGCATTTAATAACAGAATCCCATTGTTGTCTTTTAATTTAATATGTTTGTTTATTTTACTTTAGTTGTATTTGCATAGAGGCAGCTAATCCCTTTACGGATGCTAGTTCAGAAACAGGCAAGATGTTAGAGATAATGAGATAGTTATACTGTTGCACAGAGGGCTATTGAAGGCCCAATGCCATGACAGATTTGAGACTTTTGTGTACAAGAGGGTCTTGGGGAGGACTGTAAAAGGAGTTACACAAGTAAGAGAAGAAAGGATGTCCAAAGGGTGCTGCTTGAGGGTAAATGAGTTAATTATCCATAAAAGAAAAGCCATTGGAAAGTATTCTTTCCTGAATGGAAGTGCACAGGTTAATAAAGGCTGTCCTGTCTGCACAGAAGTGTAAAGATAGCTCCTCTGCATTTATGGCCTCTGAAAGTTCTGATTCTAGTAGCCACGTTTTTAGTCTACTGTCAGCATGAAGCTCTGCTAAAAATGAAAAGGCTTTATGAACTTATTTTTCTGAGCATGCTTGAATTGTATACAACCTGCAGAAAGAGTTTTATTTGAGACTAAAAGTGACATAGTATTTCAGACTGGGCTTCCTGTATAATCTATTTAGTTTACCTAATCCTCTGTGAAAGGGGGATATTGCAAATAACCTAGTAGAACTGACATCTGAATCTTTGGGAAGATGGCCTTAGAGTTACATTGTGTTTGCTAAGGAAATGTTGATCATTTTGTTGTACAGAGTTTTGTTTTGCAATTTTTTTCATTTACCACATAGATAATCTGGTGTTAAGTAAAGCATTTCACAGGTAAATCCTAGGCTAGCTGCTCTTTTGGGCCATTTTTTGCAATTTTTTTCATTTACCACATAGATAATCTGGTGTTAAGTAAAGCATTTCACAGGTAAATCCTAGGCTAGCTGCTCTTTTGGGCCATTTTAAACCTAGACAGTTTCCCTGTCAAAGTTGAGACTCAAACCCTGTCCCTTTATGTTTGTGAGGTAAATACTTTAACTATTATACCAGCCTTCTCTTTGGTGTCAGTGTTGTTATTTGCTATATTGGTAGCTATATTAGGCAAACTATATTGTAATTGTTGATAACCTACCTAAGTAAATACTTTGCCTGAACTGTTTTTCTCCACCTGTATATCACTTGCTTGGATGATATTCTGTCGAAGGGTAAACCAACAGAGTATCAAAGTGCAGAATAACCTGTACTGAGTTCCTCAGCTTGTTAATTACTCTGGGTGTAGCTGGCTTTTTAGTGTGACAAACTGTTCTGTACATTGAATTTAGCTACTGAGTTATGGTTGAGGTATGGAAATAGTGAGGTATTCATAAACTCTTAGACAAGTAACTTGTTCTCATGTTGAGGAAAGAAGGAATTTATTCCTATCTTCCTTTTTAGAACTGTAGAATTCTAAAAATATAAGGTATGTTTCTACGGGGGGGGGGGGGGGGAGACAGAATGTGCAACACATGAAAATTGTACTGCAGTTCTTTGATATTTTTTTTAGTTGCTTGAGAATTCTGGTTGCTTGAGTTCCGGTTAACTGAGAGTTTACTGTAGCAGCCATCTGGGGAGAGGAGCACCGAATTAGATGAAGTAGATGGAGGGGAAGAGGCAGTGGGGATTGGAGCAACAGTAGGTGAGGAACAGGTGAGAGGTCACCTCAGGATAGATCAGGCTATGTCAAGGAGGGAAGGGCAGTCCTGCCTCTAGGGAAAACAAAAGGTATTCCCAAGCCTTCTCCTTTTCACACTAGAGCAACAGATTGAGCTTCCTACCCCGGACCACCCTCGTAAAAGCAATGGTATAGAGTGCTAATAGGGCCAGCTCTTAGGTTGAGTATGGCCAGTCAAGCAAAGCTAAAGTGAAGGGACCCACTGACCTTCAAGGGTGATCGCATTAGGCGTGAGGAGGAATTTCCTGTTGTTTCCCAGATGGAGATAGTGGAGGGTTAGGTTGTCATAGTTATGTGGCTGGAGGGCAGGGATACCAAAGGAGAAATGGGACAGGGGAGCAGAGAATATGGAGCCCTCCATTCCACTTCACTCCTCAGTAAGGTAGGGATTGCCCTGCGAGAGGTATGTGTCATTTTAGCATGCCTGTTTCAGCAGATTTTAAGGTGGCCCACACGGTGTCTTCTGTGCAGTGAGTTGGTCTTAATTTGGATATAATAGGGCCAAGGGGATAGTGGTAGTCCTCCTTGGCATTTTGCCTGGCACATATCTAACATACTAATTGTCAGTTTGTTGATTATTATACACAATTTAACAACTCGCTTGGTCTAATAAAAACATGGCTGCAGTCATTTAAAATCCATTCTGTGTGTGTGGTGCTAATTTTATGACATTCCTTACAGTTATGATAAGGGTTACTATTATCTAAACAGAGAAAAAGAGGTATCATGGTGAGTAACATGGAAACTACTATTGTGTCATAAGTTTGAAAAAAAAAAGAAAATGATTAACCATGTGCATTCACAGAAATAATTTGTTGTCATGTTTAAAAACCAAAGGGGGGGGAGCAGTTCGATCAATGCATAACCTATTCCAAACAACTGCAGCATTTGAATAACACTCCGTCAGTCTTTAAAAAAGACTGACCAGTTCCTGTTTAGCCTTCTGGAGAGTTTTCAGGAGAGACACAAATGAATACTTGCAAAATCTCCAGCAGCAGAATTCTACTCTGGTAAATTAGCTATTGGCCTCATGACAAATCCACAGGTTTACCTCAACCCTGAGAAAGCTCGGACTAGACAGTGACATGGAGCCACACCTGGTTGCCTTTGAAAGGTATGCAGCCAGTGAGAGCTGGCCACAGAGAGAATGGGCAAAAAATTTGTCATCCCACCAAACTGGACAGCACTGAAAACTTATATGGCTCTGCATGACTCTGATGCACATGATTCCAAGAAATTGAAACAAGAATTTTTTTGTGAGCACTGGGGCTTTACCTGAAGGGGAGGCCCATAAGTTTAATAAATGGACATTTTATATAAATGTAATGGTAAAATCACAAATGTCTTATTTAAAACATATTCTGAAACTGTGGCAAGAGGCCAATACAAGCATTATAAATAAAATTCTGGAACCTTTGTCAGTAGATAGTTTTAAGGGGGTCCAGAGTGACCAGCTAGTAGTTGCAGTAGAGCATTTATTACTAGGGGAAGTTGTAGATTCTAACTTGAACTTGCTTGTACAAATGGTCAGTAGTAACCCATATGTCAGTGTGCTTCTTTATCTGTAACCAAGAAGAAAAATGCCATCATTTGAGCATATATTCACAGTTAATGACAGTAATACCAGACCTGTAAAACCTGCTAATGCTAGTCAGCAAACTGCTAAAGACACTTGAAAATATGCCCGTGTAATGTGATAATGCTGAACTGTTAACTTTTAGAAGTATAGAATCTGTCTTCTGTCATTTGTACCAAATTTATGACATATATTATTGCTGCAGAATGGAAAGAATTACTGGGATTGTTGAATTCAGAAAGCATGATTAGTGCAATATATTGGCAAGCATAAAAGAACTGGAAAGGAAAAAAACTGAAGTGATGTGTGTACAAGGAGACATGAGGGAATATCCTGTAGTGTGCCACACAAAGAAATGCAAACTCTGTTGGGTAAATTTTATACCCTACAGCTCTGATTCCTAATTTTTCTCATGATGTAATCACTGGCTAATATTCTCTACAGTATAAACAACTGTGTTAGTTATGGGGGGAATGATCCAGTCATATATACTGCCAAAACTTGAGAAAAATATAAGGTTAGAAGACATAACATGAGCTATGATTTAGGTCAGGAAGGAAGTAGGAGGAAAGGTTTGGTTTAATATAACAGACTCTTCATAGGTTCATAGGTTCATAGGTTCATAGGTTCATACTAGGCTATCTGCCCTAGGGCATTTATAAGCCTAGCCAGAATGTGTTTGGCTTTCGCCACCCATTTTAAATTTATTTTGCTATGCCCTTTTTCGAGGTTAGTATACTGTGCCTCTATCTAACAGTGACACAGAAGTGATACCCGGGGTAAACCTACGATCTCCCATCCACTCATCAAGATTCCTCTTGAAGAGAGTCAATGAGGGACTCTGCCTAACCTGGACTGGGATTTTATTCCAGAGTGAAGGGAGCCTCTGGGTTATGAATCTGTCCCTCCAGCATGTCCTATTTATTTCAGTGCTGAGGTTCAAGTCTCTCGGGTGCGTAGCTCGATGGGATTTGGATTTTATGAGGTGCAGCATGTCCATTAATTCCGGGTTGGACATGGCTTTATACGTCAGGCACAGATCGCCTCTGAACAGGCGGTATGCCACTGAGTAGAGCTGGAGTTTCTTTAACCGGGCAGCATATGGCATCTGTTTGAGCCCTTTGATCCTCTTGGTGAGGTACTTTTGGGGTCTTTCCAGTTGCTGCAGGTGTCTGGTAAGGTACATCCGAAGGGGGCATTGTACTCAACTATGGGCCTGATGAGGGATGAGAAAAGAGGCACGATGACCTCCCTGATCTAGATGTGAATCCCTTCATGATTAGGTGGGCTATATAAAATGTTTTTCTAACCACTTTGGCCACGTGGTTGTCAAATGAGAGATTGCTATCAACTTGGGTCCCCAGGTCCCTAATTACTTCTTCTGTACTTAATGGATTTCCACCTATGTGGTAATTTGTGGGCACTTTGTTTTTGCCAAAGGGGATGACTATACACTTTTGGCATTTAGCTTGAGGCCATGGCACTGGCACCAGTTGTCTGTTTCTATGAGGCCCTTTTGGAGGATGCTTGTGTCGGCTGGAGAGTCGATTATGGCACCCAGTTTGCAGTCATCTGCGAACTTGGTCAGCCACAGTCCTTCCGTGTTGGCCTGTACCTCCGAGAAATATATACCGAACAAGAGAGGTCCCAGGACTGAGCCTTGTGGGACACCACTTGTAACTGGTTTGGAGTCTGACATGGCTCCAGCAATTCTAACCATGTGGGTTCTGTCCTTGAGCCAGTTTGCAATCCATCTAGTGACATAGGGGTTTATATTTAAGCTGGTGAGCTTATCTATAATGCCCGAGTGGGGTATTGTATCGAAGGCTTTTGCGAGGTCCAGGTAGGCTGTGTGGACCACCTTCCCTCGTCAATGGCCTTGGTGACTGTTTCAAAGAAATCAACCAGGTTTAAGAGGCAGGATCTGCCCTTAACAAAGCCGAACTGGGTAGGATCCAGTGTTTGTAGGTCCCCAATATCTTTATTTATGAGGTCCATGATGATCCTTTCCATAGCTTTGCAGACCAAGCTAGTCAGGCTTATGGGGCGATAGTTTCCAGGATCCGTTGAGGCACCACCTTTATGGAGAGGGACCACTGTTGCTGTACGCCACTCTTTGGGCACATATCCTGTAGTAAGGCTGAGATTGAACAGTAGTTTTATGTTTGGGTTTAGCTCTTCTTTGAGTTCATGTAGGGCGCAGCCGGGACACCATCTGGTCCCATTGATGCTGTGTTTTTTGCTTTGGAGAGGGCGGCTCTTACCTGAGCATCTGCGATGTCAGGGGGCAGCACTCTGCTGGGATAGATATTTGCCCTTTTGGTGGGGAGGGGAGGGGGTTTGCACTGAACCTGTCAGCTAGGATGTTGGCAATGTCTGTGGGTTCGGTGTATATTTTGTCATTTTGGACTAATTCTGAGCATATCTGGGAATTACCACCCAGGTTCCTAACATAACTAAAGAAAGCCTTGTGATTATCCTTAGTGTCCTGTGCAATTTTTCTCTCGAAGCTGGCCTTAGACAATTTTATGTGTGCCCATAGTTTTTGCTAATACTGATCAGTGATGCCTTCCCTTTTGGGATTTTGCTTTATCATTTAGTAGCTTCCTCCTTCTATTGTATAGTTTGTTTATGGCTGGGGTCCACCAGACAGGGCGTCTGCCTTTGGAGGATTGGGTCTTGGTTTTATTTGGGATCGCATGATCCATGCATTCCTGAAGGTGTTCATAGAATGCGTTTATAAAGGATTCTGCGGTCTGGGCGTATTTTCCACAGGCCGGGGCTTTGAAGTATTCCTCCTCACTTTTGAGGAGTGTAAGATTTGCTTTAGGCAAGTTTTTCACTGTGGTTTTCTGGGCAGGCGGTGGGGTCAGGATGTGAATATCCAGTGAGATTAGTTTATGGTCTGATCTTACCAGTGAGGGATACACTTCTGGTCTGGAGCATAGAGTCCCCATGTTGGTGATGATCAGGTCCAGTATGTTTTCCCCTCTTGTGGGAGTGGTAACAAGTTGTTCCATAGCATTTGAGTTTATAAATTCTAGGAACCTTTGGGCTAGGGTGTTGGAGCTAGAGTAATGCTCCCAGTCTATGTTTGGGTAGTTGAAGTCGCCCAATATAATGGTGTTTGGAGAGACCTTCATATTTTCCAGTGTTCTCAGGAAGGCCGAGTGGGGTTCCTGGGTTTGGGAGGGTGGTCTGTAGCAGGTCTTGCCAATAGACTGGTGTTAACATACTGAAGAAAGGCATTGTAGAAAAAGACTTTGTGTGTATGTTTTACTAAAATACTCCAACAGCTAAAATGATAAAAGAAAGTAAAGAAATTGACAGAGAAGAGTCCCTAGTAAAGGAAAATATGTATATGAATTGAGGAAGGAACAGACTGCATTTGAACCAGAACGATGTCTCAAGTTTCTCTTTGCTATGTCAAAAGAAACAGGTAGCCAGAAAGGCAGGAAGGGAAAGCAGGTAAAGCTTTCACTGAGAAAGAGAAAGGGAACATTCACTACTCCTGGTGGAAGAAAATTATTTTCAAGAGCTGCCCTTTATATGTGATGATCTAGATGAGGGGGAATGCCTATCTTTGCAGAAGAGGCCATCATCTGTACTTCACACTTTCTTATGATTTATTTATTTTTTTTATCAAAACTTTTTTTTCTCATTTTGTGATGATGTTTTGCTTAAAAGCACCTTAATAAACTTTAACCTTGAACTTGGTGCCAGAATGCTGACATAAAAAGTGACTTGGCTGACTTCTGTTAAGCCACATCATTTTTAGGAAAGCTCAGTGAGAATACAATATCCTAAGTGCAGTTAGAGCGAGAGAAAGAGAGAGAGAGAAAGAACATCAAGAATGAAAATGGGAAGCAATAAGAACAGTACAGGCTCTTACTTTGAACTAGGAAAAGACCTGCAACATAGGGTAACCGAAGAGAACGAGCATATATTTTGCCAGATGATTCAAAACCTTTTTAGAACACTTGTAATGAAATTAGCATAAAGCCATATTTTGGGTGATTCATTTAGGAATGGGCAAGGTAAAAAACTAGAGTACTGGCTAGATTGTATTGGCATGGTATAATGAAGAGCTTAAAGGATTATTCTGGAGATAAACAAAAAAAAGTGGAAAAAGTGCCTAAAACTCGAACAAATAACCAAAAAATAAGGCACTGGAAGGTTCACCAGATAAAATCACGAACTTTATTGGGTACAAAGTATGAGAACACAAACATATGTGGGGTCTATATTAGAACCGCAAAAGTCGTATTGGAACCGCGAATACACCAAATGCCCTAAACCGCGAAAGTCAAAATGTCGAACTGTCATAGTTGTCCAACCCCACTGCGCACTACATGCTACCTACCCAAACAAAATAAATAAACCACATACATATACTAACCAAAACCCTACTTCTAACCCTACACTAAACCTTACATACATTACTATCTATGCATTTACCTCAACCCACACCCTAACCCTAAGGTCCGTAACTATCGCACACTTACCCTACGGAGCTATACAGCAGACAGGCCAACCATGACAATTTGACATTTTGGATTTCGCACTTCAAGACCATCGGTGTTTTTGCGGTTTGACATATACATGTCGACGTTTCCGTATTCGGGTAAGTGGACCTTCGTGATTTCAATAGGGAACCACATATGTGTTCTCATAGTTTGTACCCAATAAAGTCCATGGTTTTATCTGATGAACCTTTCAGTGCCTTATTTTTATTGTGGAGCCTATCTAATGTGTCAAAGGACAGAATCTGATCCAGGATTTAAGACTCACTTAATATCTTTGGCTATTGTAAAGCAATGGACACTGTGGGTCCATTTGTAAAGTCAAACGATTGGCCATCAGTGTATCTTGGTAGTTACTAGGTATGCAACAAAATCTCATGAGGCTGTGCTACTGAAAAGTCAATGCAAAGTCCATAGTGAAAGCATTTTTTAACTTATTTTCTAGGGCTGGAATTCCCCAAGAAATTCTTACTGACCAAGGACCCCATTTCTATCCCAGAGTTATGCATGGATTTTGCCGGTACTTTAAAGTGAAACAGCTAATGACATCTGTATACCACCCTCAAACTGATGGGATGATGGTTAAACAATTTTTAACAAAACTTTGAAGGCTGTGATATGGAAACATATAGAGTTAGATGGAAAACGGGGATCAACTACTGTTATATCTTTTGTTGGCCTTATGAGAACCATTTGCATTACTACATGGCAGACATCCCTGGTATAGCTAAAGAAATGTGGAGGAAAAAACACCCCCTTTAAAATACAATAGATAATTTTATGGATCTACTGAACAGGTTAAGCACCATAATGTCTATAGTGATAGATCATATAGAGAGGTTACAGTAGGCGCAATAGAATAAATAACAACAATGCTCATCTGAGATAATTTCAACCAGGAGATAAGGTACTTGTATTAGTACCCACTGCTGAAAGCAGGTTCCTTGAAAAAATCTCAAGGCCCTTTTTAAGTGATGGGAAAAGTAAGTGAAGTGACTTATAAGGTGAGGCAGCAGGGAAAAAATAAAGCCAAGCAGTTTTGCCACACAAATGTTCTGAAATCTTTTTTTTTAACAAGAAACATCTTTGCCTATGTCATAAGTGATAATTTAATAATCTTACATTTATATAAATAAAAAGAAACCATATTGACATATTTCCATTTAAAAACATTATACATCACTTACAATCTGTCCATCCATTGTCAGTCAACCATTGCATAGATCATTCAAATCCCCATTCTTTTAAACCTCATTCCTCTTCCAAAACATTATTCTGCATGTGTTGTTCCACAATTCCCATTTTCTATGTAATTTGCTCCTACGCTTTTATAAAGACCCAATTTCCAGTTGTTTTATCTCTGATACTATATTCACTAGTACAGTTGGCTTAGAATTAGATTTTTCATTTTCTAGTAATTGCTTTTTTTGGCAGCCACCATAATTAGACTGAGCAAGGCCTTACTATGTCTAGGCAATTCCGAATCTGTATCATAGTTAAAAAAATAATTTCCTTAGTTATACTAATTTGCTCATCCAGTATTTCTAACAGCGTAGTCTGCAGGGTTCATAGGTTCATGGGTGATTACAAGGCTAGCATCCCAATAGCCTTTACAAGCCTAGCCATGTTAATCCCAATTATCCCCATTTGTTCTTTTTTGGTAGTTTGCAGAAGAAATGTATAAATAGAGCAGGTCTGTGATTAACACCAGCTACCTCTGTCCATGAGGAAAACAGGTGCCAACTCATTACACTCCCAGAAAATATGTTCCCAGTTACCTCTGTCTTTCCCATCACACCTCCAAAATTTGCTATCTACCCAAGGAAAAATTCTTTGGAGTCTACTCTGGGTATAAAAAAAAACTATGTAGAAACTTCCAGGCAAAGATCCTAAATTTTCTAGACTTTGTTGCATATTTGGAAGACATACATATATGCTCCCTTTGTTTCTTTGTGAACTGCTTCTCCAGTCTATGTTCCCAAACTTTTCCAACCTCCTCTGTTTGATTCTTATAGTTATAATGCAATATTTTATATGCAATACTAATTATCATTTTTAACTGCAGCTTCTGTTCTAGATTCTACTAAAAATTCTGCCAGTTCTGGTCTTTCACTTAGGGTCCCCCTATTTCTTTCTCTTTGTCTATACTCATATCAGTCCTTGATAGGGAAGGCAATCTCTTGCTTGCAGCCAAATAAATTCTTGGTCTCTTCCCATTTTACTACCTTTCCCTCTAATTATTTGCTTCTAATGCCTTGGTTTCTTCACCAGTTTTCACCAATAAATTCCAGCCCCCTCTTGTCTACTGTCTGTATCCCTAATTATAGTCAGATGTCAGAATCTCCTTTCTCCATTCTCGTGTTGGCATAGTTCTAAGAATAATTTCTGCTACTTGGAATATAATATTCTGAATGGTTATTATTCTCTTAAGGATCTACATCCAAAATCCCAGTCTCTCCTTGTTTCTTGAGTTTCCCCCTTTTTCATCATCATTCCTTTCCACTTTGAGTTATAGTTTTCTGCTTGTGCTATGTATAGGAGCCGTAACTGTGTAGCTCTGAAATACCCTGTCAAATCAAATAATCCCAAACCACTTTGTTTTGTTGGAACAATCAGCTTATCCCACTTGACTGTTGCCATCTTCTCCACCCTGATGAAAATCCTTCAACTCTTTATAAATTGCTATCCACAACTTCTCCTCTGGTTGATAAAAATATGCCCAACCAGTGTATATATCTAAAGGGATGAAAAACATTTTAACTTCTTGTATCCTGCTGTCCATAGCCATAAAACACAGCTTCCAATTTCTCAATCTCAGTTTTTGTATTATTTTTGTTTAGTATCTTCTCACATATCTATAGCTGCCACAGCAGAATAATTTTTAACCATACTCCTAAATATTTTATTTTATCATGTCGCCATAAATATGGATAACAAATGTTCTGAAATGTTGGAGGAAAACTAAAGTTTCTGAAGGATAATTGCAGGGAAAATGATTTTCTCTCAGTATGGGGAGGGGATGAGACTTGCATAATGGTTAAGGTGCTTACCTTAGAAACAAAAGGTGCAGGGTTTGATTCTCATATGGGGTGATTGGCTAGGCTTAAAATGGCCCATGTTGGCAGTTAGTCTAGTACTAATCTATGACATATATGTATGTCCTGAAGACAAAATAAAGGAGACACTATCTGGGTCAGAGATATAAGAAGTGAAAGAATTTATGCTCATGAATAAAGTCATATTCCCATAGTTGCATAGTAAAAGCAATTTAATACAGTACAACATAACAGCTGTGCCTGGAGAAAAAGTGCATTTACAGCAATACTGAATATCAGTGTCTTAATGATAAGTAGTTAGGGATGAAGTGAGAAAAATGCTTAAACTTGGGGTTATAGAAGAATCCCAGAATAAGTGGAATAGTTGCATTGTAACTGTCCCCAAGCATGCTGAATCCCATGCCCAAAATAGACATGACTTATAAATTGAGCGAAGTTAAGTGTCTCCATGTTAGACTTACCAAAGGCTCTTGGCAAATTTCATTAAACCTGGATGCTAATGAGAAAAAAATGGCATTTTCACACTATATGGGCTCTTCCATTATAGAGTGCTACTATTTGTTCTCCAGGTGACACTTGTAGCATTCCAGAGACTGATAGACAACATCCATAAGCCCCCACACACCAGATATGCAGCAGCCTACCTGAAAACTCATGTCATATTCTCTGAAGCCTGGGAAAAACATCCATCCAAGGTTCAAGCCATATAAATTGTGTGTGTCAAGCTAGGCTTATGGCTTACCTAGGTATGTGAAAGTTAGGTATGGTAGAAGCTTTGTATCTAGGCTATGTAATAAACTGGGGAATAGTGAAACCACAAACTAAAAAAGTTGAAGCAGTGCAAGCACCCCCACAACCACCACAAAAAAAAAAAAAAGAAAAGAAAATCAAGGCTTTTTATGGCTTGGCTAGTTATTGTTGAAAATTGTTCCTAATGTTACCACTATATCTTGCCTCCTTAATGACCTGCCTAGAGGTAAAGCTCCAGTGATGGTGAAATGGACTAATGAAGCAGAGCAGGCATTTAGACTAGTAAATACAATGGTATGCAGAACCCATATAACTAGACCATGACTTCTGAAATCAATTAGGACACACAAGTGCCTCTGAGTTGAGCATGGGCAGAGCTTTATCACAGGTTGGTGATACGGAGGAACTGTATCAGCAAGAAGCTAAGTAATGCTGAGAAGCTATATTCATCTATTAAAACAGAGTTTTAGCCATTAAGTGGGCCCTCACCTCCCTTAAATGCTACCTGTTGGGCTGTTAATTTGTGATTGTAATAGGTTATGCCCACTTCAATTACTGTACCAACAAAAGGATACCAACCCAAACTTATCCAGGTGGGCACTGACCTTACAGCAGTTTAACTTGAAGATCATACATTTGCTGGGCTGTGCATCTTAGTATTTTTGTCCTGTCTGGAGTAAATCCATTGAAACACAAAATCATTTTGTGGCAAGAAGTTTTATTCTTTTAGAATAGTATTGACAGCTACTGAGATTATATAAAGGCAAATTTTACAAAGGCTAGTTTAAAGGAAAACCCCATCTTAAAAATAAAAAAAAATCTATTTCTTTACTATGTCTTTGTTTTCTGAGCTTTTTTAACACCTCAAAATCACTTTGTTTATTATAAAAATGTAATGTTTTCTGCAAAATGGCTTCCAGTGGGGCTTGACATATCAACATGATCTTGTTTTTCTTCTAGCCTTTCTCTTTCCCATAATCCATTTTAAGTCTGCTTTATATGAGTCATGCTAGACATAAGGAAGAAGTGGTGTATTTCCATGCCATTGACATATAATGGGATTAGTGTCAGTTACTGTCATCTTGTTTACCTTCTGTAACAGGACTGCTTCTTTTACTTCTTGAATGGCCATCATTTGTGTATGTCTCAGGGCTTGCTTTACAGTATATTACAGTATATCAAGACATTATATAGCTGCAACCAAAAAGTAGCTAAATGCCCCCCCCCAACCCCCCCCCCCCCCCCCCCACACACACACACACACACACTTTGGTAAATGTGTTCATACTTTATAAGAATTACATGAAAAAATACTTTCTGATTTTTCTCTAAATGTCACAGCCATCTTTGATACTACATTTAAGTCATCTTAAAATGTAAACCAGTATAAACAAGTGTTTAGCATTTCAATATTGTGATGCTGCTTATGTAAATTTGCCAAAAGTGGTGATAACTACCTTTGAACTAATTGCTCTATTTTGCTATGAAAGACATGGCTACATTGGGAGCAGCTGTGAATCAGTGTATATTCTTTTCCTCTCTGCAGTAAAGATAATGGAAAACAGTTTCCAACCTGTCTTTCTTAGAGCAGCTGCTCTGTTCCTGACATTAGCAGAACTAATTACCTGTATAAGACTGTCAGCAGTACCTGACTACAAAGTTCTTTGTGCTTGTGGTATATCTTGTAGGCTTGGACAAGTTCCTCTGTAAATTATGTGAGATGTTAAACTTAAAGGAAAACTACACCCTAGAACTAAAAAAATCAGTTTTTTTCACCTTGTCTTTGTTTACTGACCTATTTTAACACCCCAAAATAATTTTAAGTGCTTTATTTGTACTTTTAGCCTGTTTTCCACAACATGGCTACCAATGGGGCTTGATGTATCAACATGAGCTTGTTCTCCCTCACCCCTTTCTCTTTTCCATGATGCTTTGTATGACTCATGCCAGACATAAGGAAGTAACTTTGAATTCCCACACAATTGCCATATAATGGGATTTGTGAGGGTCACTGTTATTTTCTTTTCCTTCTGTAAAAGGACTGCTTCTTTTCTGTTACTAATCACCCTCATTTATGTTTGGCTCAGACCTTGTTTTACACTATACTTAGAAGTTATCCAGCTACAGCCAGAAAAGTAACTAACTTGCAGGCCTATGTTCAGGGTTTTCTTTTGTAGTCTAAGAGGAATTGATTCTGCAAGGGTCTCTCAGTGCAGTGACAGTTTTAACACCTCTGCAGTAGTGTGGTGGGAGGAAACTCTCAATTCCTCTTGAACTTTGAGGTGTTAAAATAGGTCAGGAAGCAAAGATAGAGTGAAAAAACATTTTTTTAGTTCTAGGGTGGAGTTTTCCTTTTAAAAAATGGGTTGCATTTCCCTTCCCTTGATTCCAAGGCAAGGAAATTAATGTTTTACAAAGTAGAAGCAGGTTTCTGGTACCTGCATAATACTGGAACTATACTGGAGGGAGAAAAGCAGCCTAGGAGTTGAGTTAATATTTTTTAAGTGCGTGAGCTAAAGCACTGGCCAGCTTATGTGGTACCTTCCAGAAAATTCTTCACAGTCATAATTCACACAGTCTAAACTGAAGCAAAATAATACAATAATCATCTAGTGCCAGATCAGACAGTTAAATTTCAGAATGTTCTCATTCTCTGCACTTGTAATTTTCCTTTACATAAAGAATGCTGCATTCCTTACAGAACTTGTAATAAAATCAAGGAGAGAATATAATTTCAAATTGTTTATGTTTCAAACTGCTTCTCCTAGGTAAGCAATATTCTATAATATTTATTTGTGTATAACAACACAGAGCTGTGTCTCTCTCCTGTCTACACTTGCAACACACAGCTGTAATATAATGTTCTACAAAACACTGGGAATGTTGGCCTAGCTTGTTCATAAATAATGAATGAAATTATTATACTAGAGAATATCCATTCAGACATTTATATATTTTTTTTATTTCAGCTCACTAATAATTCCCTGTATATAAGTCAATCATTAATAAATGAATTAAAATTGTATTCACTCAGGAAAGAGGTTATAAGAGACCTGAGCCAGGACTATAGCAGATAACCATGTGATTATTTTATCCTCACATTTACAATGAGAAATAACAGTGGGCTAGACATGAGATGCGGGACAATGAACATTAGCTAGAAATGCACCAGCTGGCTTGAATGTTTGAAGGATGACCAGTTATTATCATTAATTTATTTGTACCTGCTTTGCACTATATTATTATTAATGTCCTACACATGAGGCATAACATTACAAATATAAATACTATAGCTAACAGCCTTTAATTTTTTTTCCCAGCCTAGGAACAGATTGGTTGTCCATGACATTGTGAGCTATCAGCTCATTTGGCATTTGAAAAAGTTTACCCTGGGGATTCAATAAACTCCATGTGGCATAGTACGAAGCCTACAGTGATTTTTTTTGTGAGTGAACAGCAATGCTAATTGCATATGCATAATGTGCACCATGTTGAAATGTCAATAAGCATGGTTTTGTGGCCAACAACAGTGTTGCCAGCCAGCAAACCATGTAAAGCAATATGGACTGCAGCAGACATGTGAACCTGTTTACCTACAGGCAAACTAGGTCTATGTGTTTGAGCGAAATGCTACAGTGATTACACACACACACACACACACACACACACACACACACACACACACACACACACACACACACATACACACACACACACACACACACACACACACACACACACACACACACACACACACACACTCACACTTCCAACAAATTAGCTGCTTTTGAGCACACTAGCCACAAATCCTAACATGTGCAAACCCTTACTCATTTTACAAACCCACCACCAAGATCGTGTTTTGACAGTCTACCCGTCCCGATTACTTTTTTAAGAAGTTAGACTGGGTACTGTTTTGCTTTTCTTTCCTGATGCTTTCCATTCTCATGGCAAAAGCTGAGAAAAAGGAATGCAGAACGTGTTTTAAGTGGAACGGGGGACTTGCTTAACTGACATCTTGAGATGCTGGCAGTAAATGGGGAAACCTATTTTTCAAACCTTATTTTTTCAGCCACTGAAGTGAAAAACCATCCTAAAAACAATAACACATTAAAGAAAACATGTCTCTGAGGTTTTGTCATACTTCATTGGTCCCAGTTGACACAAGGAGAAGCAACCAGCATTAGGGCGAAAATGTGGTTGCGATAAAACGTAAGTACCCATTAATGTCCATTGGAGGAAAACTCAAGGTTCTGCTGCTTAGTGCTAGGAGTCTAAACATGAAGATGCTCTGGAGGAAATAGCCACCCTGCTAGCTGATAGATTTGGTGCCAACTTCACCCCCCTTGGCCCCACAGATCATACCCCAGAGCATACCTGACAACAGTCCTCTGCCTAGTATCTCTAGAGATCAGGTCATATCTGCACTCTCCAAGGCTAAAAACACAGCCTCAGTGGTACCAGCTAACATCCGGTGTTGCTTACTAAGCAATCTAAAACAGGACCTAGTGGACCCACTTAGCGATCTGTTTAACCATAACCCAAGAACTGGCCTTGTTCCACTGGAGTGGAAAATAGCAACAGTACTCCCCTTGCACAATCAGAGCAACAGAGCCTTTAGGGACAGTATTTACCAACGCCAACATTGCATTAGCAAAAGGGATGACAAGAATGCTTTATTTAAGCACATTAACTGTAACCCTACCCATTCTTTTAAATTCACAATTATCGATCATGTTGACCTAGGTCAGAGAGGGGGACCAGTAGATGAAGTTTTAGAGCTGAAGGAATTAAAATGGCAGCTCACATGTCATGCTACTATTTTTCCAGGTCTAAATGATGTGGTGTCCATAAGATGTGTTTTGAAGCTTAAAGCAATGTGGGCCCTTTAACATTTGGCAGGAGCACTGGTTACTATATGACAGAATCCCCTTTTCATTGAGGTAGTATTTTGCATGTGGTTTGGTTTACTTTTTTTTTCATCTGTAATGTTTTGCAGTGGTTTGTCTTAATATATCTGCAACTTTTTAAATTAATGCATATACTAACTTTTTGTTAGATTAATTTGTACATTGTTGTTGAGGGAAGTTTCATAAAGGTGTTTATATTTATTATGGCAGAAACTTAGTAGTTTTAAATGTGTAATTAGTTAATTAATTAGTCAGGTGGTTAGGTTAGCCTATTTATACTATCAATTTCTATGCTTGCACATTCTGATGAAGTCTTTCTAACAAGATGAAAGTGCTTAATGTGGATTTACTACTTCAGTAAATAAATGGACTTTTAGCTGTCCGTTTGTTTTTTCCGCTTTTTGGATTTATAAGTATTTGTTAATGTGGTACCTTTTACATTAGGACAATGGAAAGGGCACTTAAGAAATGTATTTACGAGCATGTATATGACATCATACGTGATGTGGAAACTAATTCTCTGGCAAAACATGCTAGAGTATGTACAAATATCAGTTTTAAATTCTATGCCTTAGAGCAAGTGCAAAAAACCCTAAAGGTGGCCAATGGGAAGACTTGCTTGAATAAAGGGAATTATTCTGGTAACTGTATTTACAGGCTAATAGGTATCCTGAGTTAAATGCTGTAATTTCTATAATGGCTGTATTGAAACTAAGAGCTGATAAATTATCATTTTTATTATGTTTTATAATTCCCATCAACATGTATATCACATTTTTTTAATGTTAGCTTTATTATTATTGTATTCTTTTTGAATACTTTTTAGTAGTCTATACTATGTGATTTTAAGCATTAATTTAACTTTGGTTTTAATGGGACAGACTCCTTTAAAAAGTTTTTTAAATCTGTAATTAATTGGCTTTTAATGGTTCCCAATTTCATTGGAGGAGGGTGTAGTCCATTTGATTGATACCACTATATATTTTTAGAGTTTGTAAGGTTCACTTTAGTTCTGATGAAGTTCTTTAAATTGGACGAAAGTGCTTAACTATTTAATTTTTTTTTTTTTTTGGAATTTAAATCAACAATGTGGAATATCTCTGGCAACCAGATTTGGTGCCTTACTGATGTTCATGGTGATTTGAGACAAAGTCAACAATGAAATTAAAGATAAGGATGATTAAGTGGCCTAACTCAATGAATAAGGGAGTAAGACAAATGGTAATTTTATAAGGGACTGGGTGAAAAAGAGGCACTTTTGCACCTACTATCTTGTAGATAGGCAAAAACAAATGTGTTTTGCTATCCTGCCTTGATTGTGTCTAAAAAAGATAATATGTGCAAGATCAGCATGGTTCTGGGTGTGTCCTCTGTATCATGCAGCTAGTTAAATGGTAGATAAAATAATGTAGGACCTACCACCAAAGGATTATTCATAAATGTAGATTGCACAAGTGCATTTACTAGACTGATGACTGCCTATTATGCAAACTTCCAAGAACACAGGTCCAGCTGTCTCTAGCCATCTCATCTTCAATAAATTCTTTGAAGATATTAAGGCTCTATCCTGTGGCTAGTTTTAGAAAATATATCAGGTTCTGCCCTTCCATCTTGCCACTGCTTTTTCTCTCCCTCTTACCTGCCATCTGAAGCAGACATTTTGCAGTCAGTTGAGATAACATGCTAGGTTTCTTTATACAAGGCTGCTTGCCAATGTTAATTTGATTACTGTCTGCAGTAAATCGTCTAATACCTAAAATAATTTCATGGTAAGACGTTTATTGATTTAGAATAGTATTGACAGCTACTGAGATTACACAAAGGCAAATCTAACATGGCAAACTACAAAGACTGACTTAAGTATGTGAGACAAAAACACTGGCCAGTGTACATGACACCTTCTGAAATATTATTTCCAATCACAATTCTCACAATCTAAACTGACAGTAAAATAATACAATCATCACCTACTGCCATATCAGACAGCTGTACTTCATAAAGAGTTTAATTTGAGACTAGAAGTGACTGAATATTTCAGACTGGATTTCATGTGTAAGCTATTTAGTTTGCAAACACCCTGTGAAAACAGATATTGGATCTAACCAAACAAAATTGCATCTAGATCTAATGGAAGAATACCTTAGAGTTGCATCATGTTCACCAAGGAAGTATGTATGTGAATGATGTGTTGCAAAAAGAAGCATCTTTTATTTTTCATTCTCTCATAAATTAGATGGTATTAAGCAATGATATTTGGCTTCAGCACCTATTATTTGCCACGGCATTTTTAGTGGAATATGTTTGGTTGGCTTAGTTCTTTCTGATGGCAGGTAGCTTTAGGCTTTGCAGTCATTTGACAGACTACTTTGTATGATTTTTTTTCTACTGGGCCTTACTTATTAGTAGGTGACTTTTCAATCCTTAATTGACAGCAGGAGTCTGTGTGGTGTTCATTTGAATATAAGAGTGCATCTAGCAATGGGTAGGCATCCCTTCCAGAAAAACTATGATTGGTTGTCTGACATGTGCCTACTGCTTGTCAGAATATGTACTGGCTCATCCATGACCAGTATTCATGTTTTCCTTCAGAGCATATAAATCTTTCACCTTTTACTGGTTCATCCATGACCCTCAGAAGGATAAAGCAGATACTGGAAAAATGGATAAACAAATATTTATCTGAAATAGAAACACAGACCCAAATATATTTAAGTCACTTTCAGTGGTCTTCCCTTCCTCCAGACAGGTGAATCAGATAGAAGGGGCTATAGCCACATAGATGATGACTAAATGTGTCAGGGCTTAGCATGTTATATGTGTGTGAAACAATTTGTACGTGTGTGTGTGTGTGTGTGTGTGTGTGTGTGTGTGTGTGTGTGTGTGTGTGTGTATATGTGTGGTATGCAGACATCCTATGATGGGTTCTCTTTCAGGATCAATTCCTCTACCTTGTGCGCAGTGATTGCTGGAATGGGCTTTGGCTTCTCCCAAACCTGATATGGATTAAGTGGCTAATCAAAAACGGAATGAAAAAATAACTTTAGAAATCCACAGTGGAGACTGCTTATCATTATCATTTTGATTTGTGTTTTTATATACTATAAAGTAAGATGGAGAATTTAAACAATGAAGATGTGTGGATAACTTCCTTTTTTAATACAGACAGCAACAGGAATACATTCAAAGATCACCACTTGTGGACATTCTATATCGTGCAAGACACCATTATTTAGTACCATAGTAGCTCAAAATTGAGTAACTTGTGGTATGAAGATGTCCTCAAAGCTTATGTTTACCTAAATCAGACACCACATGGGTACAGTCTAATAACTACTGAAGAGCGTTGCAGTGTTTATTTTCTTTAGGTTCACATCAAACTGTATGTCATCTAATCAGCTTCTATGTGGCTGTAGCCCCTTCTATCTGATTTATTTGTCTGGAAGCAGGGAAGACCACTTTCTTATCAACAATCTGCTCCACTCAGCATGGCTTTATACCAAACACCAGTACAACTACTGCACTAATAGACTTCTCTAACAGCGTTAATCATAGGCACAATTTAGGTGATACTTTGTCTGCCCAATTCTTGGACCAGTCTAAAACCTTTGACACTGCCTGTCATAATAAACTGCTCCATCAGCTAGCCTTCCTTGATCTGTCCTACTCCAGTCTTCCTTGGTTCTTCACCTACCTGTCCAATAGCTATCAAGCTGTTAAATGGCAATCTACCATTTCAACCTTTTTACCAGTCTCCTCCAATGCTCCCCAAGACTTCATACTAGGTCCACACCTGTTTGATATATTTATCAATAGTTTACGCACTGTCTTAAAACATGCCTAACTAGTCCAGCACACCTGTGACACAAAAAGGGAAAACTTATCCCTTTCCCTCCTAAGTTTTATACCAAATTCAACACTAACTTTCCAATCACCTCTGCAAATATCACAAATATTGAGGTAGTCTCTAATACCAAGTTACTGGGGGTTATAATAGATGACACCATGACATTAAATCTGCACATTTAACAATCAATTCAAAGAACACATCAGAAGTTAGGACTGCTATGTAGAGCCAAACCATATCTGACTGAAAGCAGCTGGATAGCATTAAGATCCCCCTACCTTTTGCCTATACCGCGTAGCTCTCCTATTTTCACCCATCCTCCAGTCCTCCCAGACAACTAAATGCTATAACAAAACAGCTAAATTTGATACCAACTAGCCATACTCCACATATCACTTTATTACTCTCAGACAATTGAACTGAATGGAGCTATCCACCCCTCACCTTCTCTCAACTTCAAGTTTGCAAATAGCTTAGTCTTTCACCCTGAAAATGCATTGCCCTGAATGATAGACTACAGCTCCACTCCACCAGTAGAGCTCTCTGCTCTACTGACAAACATCTTCTCAATTCACAAAGCTCACAACAAAGCAGGAAATGCTTTTTACTCCAACTGTTAAAGTTCTGGAACACAATTCCCCCTCCAGTTAGACTCCTCAATAATACTCATATCTTCAAAGATAAATTAGAACTGTTCTTGCTTGACTCTTGGCTATGCCGCTGCAATTCCGCAGGCTAAATTATTTCTAAACTACCTCTCCTATGTACACATAAAGGTCAGTGACTATTTCTTCTCCCTTATTTTTCTGTCTTCTACTGTTATTATGACAAATTGCATATAATTACATCTGACCTAATGCACTACTACTTAACTTCACCCACTGCTGACTGTGTTGCTGCAAAATATAGATGTTTGTTTTAAAATTATCTGCTTTATCTTTACTTTGTATGTAATGTTGCTAATGCTACCCAGACATTTTGTATAATGTATAGTAACACTGTAAATAAATTTTGATGGAGCCTTGTAAGTACTGTTTCAACATATTATCTGTGTATTCTGTATGTTGTATATGTACCATTGTTATTATTTTTTTGTTTTACTCCCCTGGCATCCTCCATAAACTGGCTTCTTTGCCCAGTCAGACTTTCCCTATAAACAAATGGAAATAAATAATAGATAAATAAATGATGCACTACACAAATAGGAATCCTGAAACTAGGCTTGAAGCTCATCATTTGTCAAGTATTTTTTAACACTGACTTGTTATATCATGCTGTCTTGCATCAGGTTAGCAGACATTTTAAACATGGCTGGAATTCATAAAAAAGTGCTGCTTGCATGGACAGTGCAAAATTTCAAGAAGATCACGCGGAGTTAAGAGCATCACAGCTAAACAGATATGTATGGAGACCGGAGGTGCATCAGTAATAGGATAAGCAGCACAAGGATACACATGACAGAGGCAGTGCTCCAGTAATATGTGTGACCAATGTAACTAAATGAAAGGCAAGGCATGGCAGTCTGGCCTAGTAAGGTGCACTAACAAGTTTAATGTAGGTACATGTTGCACCTGTCTGGGACAAGAAGAACAGCAGCAGCCAACAGATATAGCCTTGTGGGTGTGCACAACAAAGTGGTAACCATGGTCAGCATATAAATGGAGAGGAAATGGGGTAATAAGGAAACAGGAAGTGGGAGAACACCAGCCACAGGGAAATAAATAAAGTATAGTAACCATATGGTATGAAAGGTTAGAGGAGAAGGAACTGTATTTTTTTTTTACCTTTAGAAAGAGAAAAAAAATGGTGGAACCCTGTGTGGCAGCGGCTGCTTCGGCTTGTCAGAGAAATGTGCATCATGTGTGTAATTCTGCATCTAAATCAAGTAAAACAACTGAATCAGGGACAAAAACATATGATAAGCTAACATACAGCAAGGAGAGACTTCAGGAAATTCATCTACAAAGCTGGACTGCTGGCTGCAGGGCCTGCAAGGCCTAATACACTCCATGAGCTACTGGAGGTAGGAATTATAATGAAACACAATCCAAACTGCTCAGATAGTGTGGAATCAGTGTTTATTACTCAGGAAAGGAAAATGAAAAGAAAGAGTTGTGAAAGAACTCTTAAACAAGGATCCAGGGCTGGAATCATCACAAGATTAAAAGTTAACCCCTTCAGGTCTGCACTACCATCCATTCTACTGGCTAATGTTCACTCCCTGGAAAAGAAAATGGACTACATAAGGCTAGAACTAACTAACCAAGGTGAGAAACTCTTGTGTATTTATCTTCACTAAGACTTTGATGAGCTGTAGCATAAATGACAGTGCATTTCATGTGGAAGGAATACCATTATTTTGTGCAGATAGAATACAGTCTCTTTGCGGAAAGCAAGCAAAGGGGGGTGGCATTTGCATCTACATCAATAACAATTGGTGCACCAGCTGTGAGGTGATAAAACACACTGCTCTGAGGGCCTAGAGTTTATGACACTGAAATGTAGACTCTACCTACCAAGGGAATTTAACAGTGGCAGCATTACAGCAGTATACATATCACCCAGTGCCAGCACAAATGAAGCACTAGCTAAACTCTAGCAGCCTATAAATGATTTGCACAATAAAATCCTGATGGAGTACATATAATAGCAGGTGACTTCAATCAGGCAAACCTGAAAACAGTCCCACTGCAATACTTCCAATATGTAGACTTTGCAACCAAAGGGGAGAATACGCTGGACAAAGTCTATACAAATATTAAGCAAGCATTTAAGGCAGTACCGCACCCCCACCTGGTTAACTCAGATCACCTTCCCATTATCCTGCTTCCATCATTAAGACCACTCCTAACCAGGGGGAAACGATCAGTGAAGCAAGTGAGAGTATGGCTGGAGGGAGCAGTCTCAGCACTACAAGACTATTTTGAGAGTATGTACTGGAATATCTTCAAGCAGGCAGACACAGTAAACCAACACATCAAGCTGGAGGACTACATTGAATCAGTGATGGGTTACATCTCAAAATGTGTTGACAATGTGACATTCACCAAAAGCATCATCACAACAGCCAACCAGAAACCCTGGCTAACAAATGAAGTGTACAAGCTCCTGAAAGCAAGGAATGTGGCATTCAAGTCTGGTGATAAAGAGGGTCTTAGATTGGCCAGATCTCAATTAAACAAAGGGGTGAGGGAGGCCAAATGCAAATATGGTCAAAAGATCATGTGCCACTTCTCCAAACAAAAGGACCCGAGGTGCCTGTGGCAGGGTATCCAGTCTATAACAGATTACAAGCCCCCATCTTTACAGTATGATGATGATGATAATACAGAATTCCTAAACAAGCTCAACATCTACTTCAGTAAGTTTGAGGAGGGGAACAAGATAGCAGCAGAGAAAATCACTGACAACCAGACCAAGGAAGAGCTCAGCCTCAACCCTGCTGATGTCAGAAAGACCCTACGAAGAGTCAACCCCAGGAAAGTAGCTGGACCTGATAACATTCTTGGAAGAGTGCTCAGAGACTTTGTGGACCAACTAACAAATGTACTCACAGACATCTTCAGCAACTCACTGAGTCAGGCCATTGTGCCCAAATGTTTCAAGTACACAAACATTATACCACTGCAAAAGAAGTCACCACCTGCTAGCCTAAATGACTATCATCCCATAGCTCTCACCTCCACTGTGATGAAATGCTTTAAGAGACTGGTCAAAGATGTAATAACATCCAAACAACCTACAGACTTCGATCCACTCCAGTTTGCATACAGACCCAATCGCTCCACAGGAGATGCAATTTCTTTAGCACTCCACTTATTGCTGGACCACTGGGAGAACAAGAATAGCTATGTGAGGCTACTTTTCATTGACTTCAGTTCAGCTTTCAGTACAGTCATCCTGCAAAATCTGATCAGAAAGCTGGTTCAACTGGTAATCAGCACTCCACTATGCAACTAGATTCTGGACTTTCTTAAAGATAGACCCTAGAAAGTGTGCATAGGCAAGAATATATTGGAGAGCATCCCCCTGAACACTAGAGCCCTACAGGATGTGTCCTAAACCCCCTGCTTTTCACCATACTAACCCATGACTGTACTGCCAAGCACAGCTCAAACCATATCATCAAATCTGCAGATGATACAACAGTTGACTGCTTCATCAGAAATGATGACGAGACATCCTACAGAGAGGAGGTGAATCAGTTCATAAGTCGTGTTATAGCAATAATCTTGCACTAAATGTCAACAAGACCAAAGAAATAAATGTGGACTGCAGGAAGAGCAACAGAGAGCGCTCTCCACTTGTAATCAATGAAGAAACAGTTGAGAGTAAAAAACACAAAATTTCTGGGAGTGCACATTGCAGAAGACTTGATGTGGTCAGCCAACATAAATGCCATCATTAAGAAGGCACACCAACAGCTTCACTTCTTGTGAAGGTTGAAAAGAGCAAACCTACCATCGACAGCTCTCACAACATTCTACAGGGGCACCATCAAAAGTATGCTGACAGCTTTACAGTATGGTATGGAAGCTGCTCTGCTTTCGAGCACTAGTCCCTCCAGAGGGTAGTGAAAGCAGCTGAGAGGATTATCAGGAACTCCCTCCTGTCCATACAAGACCTGCACATGTCCAGATGTCTCAGCAGGGCCAGGGCAAGGAAAATAACCAGGGATAGCACTCATCCTGCTTACAAGCTGTTCTCACATTTCATATCAGGAAGGAGGTTTTGATACATATGCTGCAAAAATATGAGATTCAGAAATAGCTTCTTTCCACTAGCCATCAGGTTATTGAACTCTGGGAACAGTACCCTTCACACTGGTATTAAGGCAGTAATCCAACAATACTGAAAAGTCTCTATAGTGCAGTATGTAACAAGGTCTTGCCTACACCCAGACAGCAAAGTCAGCAGTAATCAACCTGAATCTTCTTACTGTGCAATATAAATGTAGGCCTTAAATCAGTCGCTTAAGTGCAATTTTTCCAGTGAAAATAAGCTAATAACCTAGTAATGAGTGACAATCTGTTAAATCAGTGCAATAATGGAAGTATTTATTATTGCTGGGTTTGTCGTCTGTTTACAGACTTTTGTGTATTACTGTCATGTTAAATGTAGTCTGTGTATTGTATTCAAATTGAGTCTGAAGACTTGTGTGAATCAAAGTGACAATAAAGTTTACTTTGACTTTTCTAAGTGTTACAAAAGGATATATGGGAAAGGTAGTGGCTGTGGAGATGGGAATTTTATTTTTATTTATTTTATTTTACATTTGTTGACCGGGCTAGTCTAACTGGCTATATGTCCATTTCAGTAGAGGCCCGGGGAGAAAAGCTCCAAGACAGATAAAAACAGACAAGATTTTTTTTTTTGTTACAAAAAAAAAAACTAGACATAAATGCTATTTCTACACATTTCATAGAGCTATTTACAAAAAGTTAGAGCAAGATATTTACTTGTACTAGTAACTAAAAAGTATCCCATTTCTGGTTAAATATTTTCATATTGCACTACAGGACCTAAGTAGTTTAGTGGAGAGAGAAGAGTTGGAAAAGATATTAGTAGCAGTAATGATAGGCTAGTCAGGGTTACAACTAGGGCAAAGCCAGTGTGTATTAAGGACAATTTTGAGTTTATGTTTGAAGAGTGATAAGGTAGGAAGGGAAGTAAGTTAACTAGGTAGAAGGTTCCAGTTTCTCCCAGTTGTGCAGTTGTGTATTTAGCAGGGACAGACAGGCAAACATAAAACACAGACATAAACAGAGGAGACATGCACACAAAAGATGGAAAGGACAGTCAGCTCTCTGACATATATTGATAAATCCTTTAAAATGACCCTGTGATTAGAGTTCAGTCAGCGTCTCCAGCACCTGTTGGAGCTGGCAGGAACAAGGACAGAATGACGAAGTGTAGCTTGCTGACCTTTCTCCGGTGGAAGGATTTGGGGATGACATGTTAGATGTGGGCAAGACAATCTGCATACTGTGGTGAAGACTAGACGCAGAAAATGAAAGATACTGGGCTAGAATGCAGGTGGGTTAAGGGAAATATTGTCCATGAACTCAGGGCAAGGTTTGCTTCTAGTAGCCAAACCTCATAACACAATCATCCTATAAATGATGTCCACAGAAAAGGGAAGAAAGACCACTTACCCTATCAAGCTAAGCCACTGTGAATAGCAAGCAGCAGTAGTTGCTCTCTGGGCCCTTCTCCTCTAAAATTTCATACCATATAGTTACTCTGGGTCCCTTTGCTCTTGCTTGCTGTCCTAGAAGGGGGAGCTAGCAACCAACATTCTATAAGGAAGTATACAAATACCATAATAAACCACCTTACATGCACTGATTGAGCAGAGGAGGACTTAAAGATAAGTTGTGCTGTTACAACTCATATCCCCAGACAATCAATAAACCAATGCAAAAAAAATGTAGGCAGGACAGTGAATGGATACACACACACATATACACACACACACACACACACACACACACACACACACACACACACACATATATATATATATGGGTCTACTTCTAAATTTCAAAGTTTCAAAACTTTGAATTTATTATAGTCAAGACCATAAGATTGAAGTTTTGAAACTTCAAAATGTAAATTAAAAAAAATAAATAAATAAAAACAAAAAAATCTTTTTTTTTTTTTTTTTTTTTTTTTTTACATTTTTGCAGAGGTCAAGGCCCCCTGCACCCCAGTACCCCCCTGCTAATTAAATATATCAACTCTGAGATCACACTACAGCGAGGAAAACATTAATTATACTGTTCTGTGCTGTATGGCGATTTCCATTTAAACGGTTTGAAGTTTCAAACTTTGATCTTATGGTCTCAACCATAATAAATTAAGTTTAGAAACACTGAAATTATTATTATAATTCTAACAACTTTCTAAGATTATAACAGCAATATTTAAAAGCTGTCCCTATTTTGGGGCCTTTGTCCTCCCATTAATTTAGGCTTTGTCTAGATTTGTTGCGCTAAGAGATTGAGATGTATGATAGCCTCCCTTCCAGTGAAGTACCGTAGCCGTGTTTTAACATATGGTCCTGGATCTCCACACCCCTTGTGGCATATGTTACTGTCATAATTGGAGATCCTTGTCATTTCCTGTACAGATGCAAGATATGAAATTAGTTCATGAAAATGTGCCAGTATTTGGTACTTATGTAATAATGGGAGCAGTATGAATTCATTAGAAGAGTAGCAGTTGTGAAATTCCTTCTTTGTCTTCAAAGGAACAATTTTTGAGTTACTGCAGATCACCAGTATGTAAAGCTGTACTTCAGATTTTTTTATTTATACTACAGATGCCATTTAGTGGATAAAATATTTAGAAAAAGTGTGGAAAATCAAGTATCTGATTTGTTGTATTGTTTTGGTATGAATAAAACATTTTCAACTATTTGGAAAAAAAAAAGCAACAGTTTGATTTAAAGCATCCAATCGGCAAGAAACAATTCAAGAGCAAAGTTTATAACCAACTCCACAAGTAAATTAAATGCTTAAGCTGCCCAAGAATCATCTGCCTGGTTTAAGGTATCACTCTTTTCGTAGCTCAATATTGAATCAACTCAACCAACAAATTAAAAATATATATTATGCCCTTTCTCAGAACTGCCAATTCTACATTATTAGGTATTTCTACAATTACTTTGTCTGTGCTCCTATCCTATTCAATATTTTCTTCCTTTTCTTATTTAATTCACTCTCCTAGCTTAGGTCAGTATTTCATTCAGTATTCTAGTATGCTCACTCTACTAGCTTAGGTCAGTATTTATTCAGTATTCTAGTATACTCACTCTGCTAGCTTAGGTCAGTATTTCATTCAGTATTCTAGTATACTCACTCTCCTAGCTTAGGTCAGTATTTCATTCAGTACAGTAACATAGCAGAACATCTTCTGCACTGTTTATATACCCAATGAAGCCATTATAATGGGTGACCTTAACATAAGCTGGGACACTGAAGACACAAAACCCCACCAATGAATCTATATGATTTCCCACAAATAATAAAAGATACAGCCAGGATACATAAACACTCCAAGAAGGGATCCGTCTTAGACAGGATTCTTACAAACAAATCAAATAATATAAATTCCTCTGGCTGCCTTGCTGACAGTGTCAGGGACTATCTACCAACTTATGCTGTCAGAAACCATAGCACTATATGCAAACAGGAAACCTACAAAAAGGTGCAAAGTACAAAATACTTTAATTCAAGTGACTTAATCTCTGCAATCATGCTCTACAAGTGGAATATCTTAAAGACCCTGCCACTACATGATGCTGTAACCCATTTCAATAATGCATTCCATCCTAAACATCCTCAAGAGCCATGCACAGCTCAAAATTAAGAGAGTCAGGTCAGCCCCTGCATCCTTGTTAACAAAAGACACCAGGCAAATTCTTCTTCAACTAGACAAAGCATGGAAAATATGGTCCAAAAACAAAACACTACCCAACTACCAACACTTTAGATACTTAAGAAATCTTGCAAAAAAAAAAATTAATAAACAACAATGAAAAATCCTAATTCATCAACCTTCAGTCAACACACCAAAAGAGTCCCAAGCAATTATGGTCCTCCAAAAACAAACTACTATACCCTGGCCAAGCAAGTACTCCCATACCGACTACAGCTAACAATCCAGACAATACAGCTACCCAGTTCAACTCCCACTTTATGCACTCAGTACTCTCAGTTACTAAACAAAGCTCATCACCCTCACTACCCCATCCTCATCTAATAATGATGCTGTATCCTTCTCTTTCCATCCAGTCCCAACTAGCACCATAAAAAATACCTACAAAAATTTAAACCAACAACCTTAGTAGCAGAAAACTTACCAACAGAGTACCTAAAACTCACTTCTGAAGCTCTAACCTTCCCTGTTTCTATACTAATTAAGCAATCAATGACTTAAAACCATGTCCCAGCCATCTGGAAGAAATCTTTTATAATTCCACTCCACAAAGCTGGAAATTCAACCGGCCTAACTACAGACCAATACCTATATTATCACCATTACAGAAATTATTAGATAAATGCATCCACTCCCAGCTAAATCAAATATCTTACCTAAAATAGTATTCTCTCTGTGACCTTACACAGCTTATAACCCAGTCAGAGCACAATTACTGCTCGTATTAGCTTTACCAATGCTATCAACCACAGCAGAAATAATAGCAACCTAATATCAGCACTCTTCTTGGTTCTGTCAAAGGGCTTTTGACACAGTTTCCCATCAAAAACTTCTCAGTGAAGGGACTTGCAAGATGGCTCCACACTAAACAGTTTAATCTTAGCTCTCCCAGTGTGAAAACAGAAACTCAGGAAACAGAGCCAGTGAATTTGTCTTTTTTGGTAAATTTCAGTTACTGTCTAGTAAGTGCACTGGCCTGGCTGCCACCAAAGAAGAAATTTAGAAAATCTCAAAGAAAATCAATGATAAAATGTGAAGAGAAAACACTGATTGGGAAGAATCTTGCAGCTGTTCAGCAAAAAGCACTTCAAGCTCCAGCTTTAGGGCAGGACATGACTTCTTGTAATCTAAAGGAAAAAATAAATTAAATGTGCTCAGAGCTAATTAAAATAAATGAAAAACTGAAGGAGTATATCAACTCAAATAATAAAAGGCTGGAAAAATGGAAGAAGCTTTAAACAGGTATTCAGATGAACTGATAAAACTGCAAAAAATCAGAAGTCAAAATGAAGAAAAGTCTGGTTGAATATGACACTGCTCAAGAAGAGATGCTGCAAAAAGTGGTAGAATTAAAGGACAGAGAACATAGGGAAAAACCTGAGATTTTTTTTTTTGCTGTACCAGAGACACTGGAAGCAACAGATTATATTAATTTTATGAAAGCACAAATAAGCAACTCTTTTGGTATTCCACAGCAGGAGTTGTTAACTGAAAGGGTGCATTGTGTGTATGCTTCAAACTTGGCCATGAGAAAGCAGCCAAGCAGCCAATACCTGTAATAGTAAATATGCAATTCTAACAGCAGAAAGAGTTGATTCTGACAAAACTGTGGCAGAAGGACAAAGTACTAAAAGTAGGAGACAGTAAAGTATTTTTTGAAAATGATTGTTCACTGTGCACCATGCTGAAGTGGAGTAAATTTATTCCAGCAATCAGGGAGTTTGGAGAAGCAGGTGTGAGTGTCAAGCTGCTGTATGCAGTTATCGTCAGAACATTTTTTTTTCCTGGAGAGTCAAAGTCACTTTTTGATGCAGCACATGCTAAGAAGGTAATACAAAAGTTGGTCCAGCAAAACGTGAGCTGTCAAACAGGAGGAGATTCTATTTCTTATTCTTCTAATAATAAAGCTCATAGTGAGACTAGGCTAATGAAACCTTTTCTAATGTTCCAAAGGAAATTGCTTGAGAGACAGAAAATAAAGTACAGAAATGAACTAGAAGAACTAGAAGTACATTGGAAATGGACCAGAGACTGGAATTGGGAAATGAAGATCAACAGGAAGAAAAACAACTGAGAAATTCATGAATAAATGTGGGATTACAAAGCATCAATCTCATTTGTGAAATATGGCAGAAAAAAATGGAAATACTGGACATTTTGATTTTGTTAATCTTGTAGGGGACTCCGAAGCATATACCCTATTTCATGCCATTAATGTTTGGAAGAACATTAAGAAGAGGGGATGAGGAGTGAATGAGGTAATTACGTTAAACAACTGTTGCTCTTAACAGCATTTTTGTAGAACATGAAATATACTACACATTATATAGGAATTTCTTTTCGGTTATTTTTATGTGTAATAGGAATACTACAGTAAACAGGTGCCCTTTTTCCCTTCTTTCTTCTTGTTCAGTTTTAAGGAAAATAGGCACTACAATGTAAAAAAAGAAGAAAGCCAGGACAAAAGAGCTTGATATAAGTAAAACAGATATGCTTTGTCTTACTTTTGCATAGAGAAGTGACTGGATTAAGGACATTGGCTTAATCTAACAAGTTTTAAATGGAAGCAAGTAAATAAAAGAACATTGAATCTAATGAAACTTTTCCTTTAGCAAATAAATATTTCCAGTGCAACATGAGAAGCTTATAGCTGAAGGCAACTATCTGATTCTCATGTTTCTATGGAGACAAACTGATAAGGATAATAAAAATAGAATACCTTTTTCTTTCAGTGTCTAAAAGATCATTTTTCTAAAAGCATTCAAGTAGTTTTCTACATCTGTGAGAGGAATGAAGATAAGACAAAAACAGACAGCACTTAGTGTAAGAAGAAGCACAGGCTGTGCCATGCCTCTGGGCATGGATAACCTTCATTACAGGTCAATTCAAGCCTGTCAATGTAGCTATAAATCTGGAACAATTGTTCCTATTAGGAGGGTTAAAACTGCATTATTTGAAGGTGTACATAGTTCTGTGTTTTTGTATAACGTTAATAGGTTATGAGGATATTCTGGGTTTGTTTCTTTTGTATTTCTTGAGGGTTTTCATTAAAACAAAAAAGTCTTGTAAGATGTGACATGGATAAGACCGGAAACAACTGTATAAAAGATCAACATGCCAAACATTAGTTTATGCATGTAACACAAAAGCTGAAACTAGACATTTAAAAAGGCAGTTATACATAACAAGTGGGAACAATAACTTTTTATCACAATAGCAACACTTTCCATATTATCTTTGAACGTGAATGGTCTCACAGGTATATACAAAAAAGAAAGAGTAGTGAACTATATTAAAACATACAGGTGCAAATAGCTATGCTGCGGGAGACACATTTGGAAAGAAGTGAGCATATGAATTTGATAAAGAAAGGATTTCAGGATGGTTATTCATCAGAACATCTGGGACAAAGGAAAAGGGGAATACTTATATTAATTGCTAGAGGAGCTCCAATAGTGATAGATGAGGGAAAAAAGATAATGGTAGATTTGTAATAGTAATGGGATACTGACAAGGGAGGAGGATTATGCTGCCAAGTATTTATATTCCACATAAACTGATACAATGGAGCTTAAGAAAATTCTGAGAGAAATAATCAGCTTTTAGCAGGGACTACTACTTATATATGGGGACTGGAATTTGATTTGCAACAGTAAGGATGTATCAAGGGGACCTAGAAGGGAAAATAAAACATAAGAGTTTTTTGAAGAAATTTATGAAAATATTTAATATGGAAGATATGAATTCAATAGTAGGAGCTCAGAAAGAATTTACATATTATTCCCAAAGGTACAAAAACTGGGTTAGGCTAGACAGAAATTATATTTCCCAGGAACATGTGTATTTAATTGAAAGTTCTGATATGTATCTGATCACTATATTTGATCACACACCAGTAATGACTAAAATAAAAATGCAAGGTAATGAAATATAAATGAGACACTGATGCTTTCCCACCTATCTGTTAAATAGAGAGGAATTTAAGGAATGGGTAGTGGAAATCATTCAGGAGATATTAAGGAAGATAGAAATTACTTCAGAAAATATAGCTGGGGAGTGGAATAAAATGAAAGTGGAGTTTAAAATGGTAGAAATAAAAGAAAAAGAGATATTGTTAAGAGGTAACAAGAATTAGAGAGACTGACAAAGGTTAAAATATTGCAGAATAGGGGGAATCTTGCAGAACAAGGAGAGATGCAACTGCTGGGTGTTAAAGAGAAGATAAGGGACTACGTCAGTAATATGCATGAATGTCGAAAGATTGCTGTTAAGCAACTTTTTTTGATAATAACTCTGGAGCACAAAAGCTTTTAGAACAATGGCTCAAGGAACAGAAAGTAGAAAGCATTGTTGCCAAGTTTAGAGAGCCTGTGACAAGGAAAATAACCAGAGATCCTGTAGAGGCATTAGAAGAATTAAATATGCTAAGGTTAGAGGCAGATGAGGCTGAATTACTAACAGTTAGGATAGGAGCAGATGAGATAAAAATGGTGATGTATAATCAATCTACATAAAGGTCTCCAGGAACAGATGGTATTCCTGTGGAAGCTTGGAAGCTAGAACGAAAGAAAGTGACAAAGATCTGGAAGGTTTTGTTTAACAGTATTTTAAAAAGAGGAGGGTTTATTTCTCACATGAGGTAATTGGCTAGGCTTAAAATGACCCACAATGGCAGATAGCCTAGTACTAATCTATGAACCTATGAACCTATGAGGGGAAGCACTAACATACTGGAAGAAAGCTGTGGTGGCTGTAATACCTAAAGATAGTAAAGACCCATCAGATACAGCTTCATATTCCATTCAGTTATAAGCCATGATTATAAAATGTTTATGCGTATAATGGCTAAAAGAATGGCAAAGGTAATGCCAAAATTGGTGGATATGGATCAATGTGGTTTTGTGGAGGGGAGGCAAACATTTGACTATATTAATTGAACAATGACAATACAAAAGGAAGCAGAATATAAGAAAACACCAATGTTGTAGGTGGGTCTTGAGGCAGAGAAAGCATTTGACAGAGTAAGCTGGGATTTTATGAGTAGGGCAATGAAAATATTTGCATTCCCTGACACAATAATAAGGTTAATTAGGAGGATATATGAGGGACTGGAGATGAAAATTAAAGTACTGGGTTCCTCTCTGAACCAGGCAGGGGTTTCCTCTTTCTCCTTTGTTATTTGCATTATATTTATAACTTATCTAGTGCACACTGCAGTGTCTAGGATAAACCATTTTGTTTCATCTTACCTTTAAGCATCCCTGTGACTAGCACTTGCTCTAATACCTGCTGGAAAGCACTAGGAAGCCTTAAACTGATACAAGCACTCAACTTTCCTTGTTGATAAGGAGAAATTAATCGTAGGCACCAAACAGACTATAATTGCAAAGTACCTTGCTAAGGCAAGGGAAAACAGCTCCTGTACTTTATAAAAAAAGCTCCAAACCAGGTATGTCCAAGGGTCAGCTTCCGGTGATTTCTCCTGTCCAACTGGTGAATCTGGGCATACTGGGGCAATGCAGCAATTGCCTCATGTTCACAGACAACCCTCTCCTCCTACCACACAACACTACAGTCTGTGAGAGATGCACTTACATAGTCAAACTGGAAGCAAAGCTCTCTCCAAGATTGTGCTAGACAGTCAAGAGGAGAAGGTTAACATCCACACTACACTTCAAGCAACACATAGCCCTTCTAACCCCACACCACCAACACCCACACATAGCAACATTAAATCCACATATGCAGAGGCCCTTAACTGTAACCTGCCCAAGCAACAAGGACCTCCAAAGCTAAAATGAAAACAAACACCAATCACAACCAAAGTGTCACATAGCTCACAACACCAGTGTGCCACCCAGCAACAGCCCCTAAGGCAAGACAACGTACCTAACATTTTAGTCATAGGTGACTCTACAGTCAGGCACACTGATGTCCCACTCACCAGGCTGAACAAGGAGAAAATTACAGTCAGCTGCCTGTCGGGTGCCAGGATCCATCACATAACGCACACACTCAAGTCACTCCACAACAAATACAAATATGACTCTGTCACTGTCCATGTTGGAGTGAATGACTTGAGACGTACCCCCCTGGACTACATGAAAAGAGACATGGAAGAGCTCTCAGATCATGTGGCTCAGGCAGGTATGACCCTAGCCCTGAGTATTATCCTGCCTTCGCACAGAATGATACCACAATATAAGGACAAAATGATTGACTTCAACAATTGGCTAAGCTTCTGGTGTCATTCAAAGGGGATCCAGTATCTGTCTGCCTGGGACGACATGATCAATAGACCATGATGCTTTGCCAGAGATGGTCTGCACCTGTCGCCTCTGGGATTCAGGTTACTGGCTAAGGCTCTTGCTACCACTATAGTGCCTTTTTTAGGCAATGTTCAAAGGACAAAACCACCACTGTAACAGGTACAAGCATGCAAATTCTGAAGGTAATGCTACTCAATGCTAGAAGTCTAAACCTCAAAATGCACTCTCTCAAGGCACTCCTAAAAATGGAGAACATCAATATCTGTGCAGTAACTGAGACCTGATTCAAGGCTCCAGAGAGCACCCCTGCAATACCAGGCTACAACTCTTACCACACTTTTCGGCCACCAAACGAGGACCGAAACACTAAAGGTGGAGGAGTATCCATATTCACCAAGGATATTCACCCCACCAGGCTAGTTGCCCAACACAATGCATCTGAAATTCTCCAGGTGCAACTAACACCAGGTAAGACTGCAATCCAAATTGTAGCGTGCTACAGATCCCCCACCATGCCCCAAGATTCTCACTAAACCTTTCTAAACATACTGAAAAATATTAAGATACAACCAAACACCCTAATACTGGGTGATTTCAACTACCCTGCCATTAACTGAGAAAACTACTCATGTACCAACACCATTGCCCAATGGTTCTTGGAATTCATAAATTCCAATGCCCTGGATCAACTAATCCATAGTCCCACCAGGGGCTCCAATATCCTAGACCTGGTCATTACCAACATGGGAAATTGATGCTCCATACCTATGGTCACCCCCTCATTAGTCAGGTCTGACCATAAACTAATCACCCTTAACATTCACATCCCACCCCCAGCCCCCAGTAAGGAAACCTCCATAAAAAACTTCTCCAAAGCCAACTTCATGCTACTCAAGTCAGAAGTGACAAACTTCATGACACCCATGCAGACGGGAACTGAAAGTTCGACTGCTGAATCCTACACTAAGGCACTGTACGAGCACATCCACTCATGCATGAATCGTGCCATCCCAAATAGAACCAAGATGCTCTCCTCCAAAAAAAGGAAGCCAATCTGGTGGTCCCCTGCCATAAACAAACTTTACAACAAAAGGAAGAAACTGTTGCAGAAAAGAGAAAAATCCCAGGATGCAAAAAACTCCCTTACCAGCCTCAGTAAGAAGCTGAGATCCCTCATAAAATCCTCCAAAGCTAGTTATGAAAATAAAATTGCCAAAGATTCCAAAGACAGCCACAAGGCATTCTATAACTATGTCAAGAATCTAAATGGCAATGCTCAGATCTGCTCTGAGCTACAACAGAATGGCATTAAATATACTGATCCCAAGGATATTGCCGATATCCTGACAGATCAATTCAGTGCCAACATCACCTGCCTCTCACCCCCAAAACAGCCCATCTCAATACTGGAAGATTGCCAAATTCTGGTAATAATGGCGACACAGGTAAAAAACGCACTCTCCAAAGCTAAGAATACAGCATTCATGGGACCAGATGACATCCCAGGCTGTGTATTACATGAACTACAAAATGAACTGGCAATTCACCTAAGTGTCATGTTTAATCATAGCCTCACCTCAGGTTTCTTGCCCACTGAGTGGCGCACAGCTACAGTTATCCCACTCCACACGGGGGGATCCACCTTGGATCCTGGGAACTACCACCCCATCAGTCTGATGAGCCTGATCTGCAAGGCCATGGAACTTATAAACAAAGACATTGGCAACCTTCAAACACTGGACCCCACCCATTTTGGGTTCGTGAAGGGCCGATCTTGTCTACTGAACCTGATTGACTTCTTTGAATCTGTCTCCAGAGCCGTGGACGAGGGTAAGGCGGTCCACACATCCTATCCGGACCTCGGCAAGGCCTTTGACACCATCCCCCACTCTGGAATCATAGATAGACTTACTAAGCTGGGCATTAATTCCTACATCACTCGATGGGTTGCCAACTGGCTTACTGACAGAACCCTCACTGTAAAAGTAGCCAACTCCAGATCCATCTCCAGACAAGTGACAAGTGGAGTACCTCAGGGTTTACTCCTGGGACCGCTCTTGTTTGGCATCTACTTCTCTGAAGTACAGGCCAACACTAAGGGACTCTGGCTAACAAAGTTCGCAGATGACTGCAAACTTGGAGCCATTATTGAATCCCCAAATGATGCGGATACTCTACAAAAGGGCCTTACAGAAACAGATGCTTGGTGCCAGAGCCATGGGCTTAAGCTCAATGCCAAGAAATGTATAGTTATTCCCTTTGGGAAAAAACATGCACCCATGAATTACCACATAGGTGGCTGTACACTAAACACCAAAAGTGTGATAAGAGACTTAGGGACACAGGTGGACAGTGGTCTCACCTTTGATAACCACATCGCCACAACAGTCTGGAAATCCTTCTATGTGGCACACCTCATCACTAAGGGCTTTTCATCCAGGAAAAAAGGAGGTCATTGTCCCACTGTACTCATCCCTCATTAGACCCATTATAGAATACAATGCCCCATTTGGTATGTACCTCTCAAGACATCTGCCACAACTGGAAAGGCCACAGAAATACCTCACTAAAAGAATCACAGGGCTAAAGCAGATGCCCTACACTGACCACCTTAAAAATCTCCAGCTATACTCTGTCGCATATAGTCTACTCAGAGGCAATCTCTGCTTAGCATTCAAGGCCATGTCAAACCCAAAGCTGTTGGACATGCTACACTTAAAGAAATCCCAATCCCTCTGAGCCACGCACTCCAGGAATCTAAATCTTGTCATCACAATAAAGAAAACATGCTGGAGGGATAGGTTCCTGACCCAGAGACTTCCCAGACTCTGGAATAGACTGCCCATACATGTCAAGCAGAGTGCCTCTTTGGCCCTCTTCAAAAGGAACGTTGATGATTGGATGGGAGAAAGGAAATTCACCCTGGGGATCACATCAGTTGCCCTGCTAGACAGGGGTCCAGGGAAGTAAATAGTGTGGGAAGAAATAGCCAAGGAATTGTTATGGCTAGTCTTGTATAGGCCCTAGGGCCGATAGCCTAGTACCAACCTATGAACCTATAAAACCCAAAAAGTTAGAAGTTTGATAAAACAAATGAACACAGTAAAATGGACTGTCCATAGAGATTAATGCAATATAACAGACGTACACAGGATATATTACTGTGCATCTAAATTAATAACCGATAAATTCTTACCACAGAAACACAGTGTAGTAAGGGAAAGGAAGGATAGAAATCAAATACCATCATGGAAGTATCAAATAGAGAAAATAAGGCAATTAAGACAAGACATGTCATTGTTGGAAGATGGAACAGATCAACAAAAATACTCAGAAAGATAGACATGATAAAAGCACAGTGCAGTATCAGATTTGATCAGGATCTATCATGCACGATCGCAAATAATAAACTAAAAATATCACCACATGCAGAAAAACTTAGAAGATATGCAGATAAATATAAAAGAAAAGTACAAAATAAGCAATTGAGAATTAGGAAACAAAGCAAAAGGAATTGAAACACCACCAAAAAAAGAAGAAATATGTATATTTTGGAGAAATATCTGTGAAGATCCTGTGGAACATAACAAAGATGCTAAATGGATAGAAGTAAAAGAAAGAATAAGAAGTTCAAATGTACAGGATATGAAATGGGATGAAGTAACAACCATAGAGACTGAAACAAATTTAAGAAAAGCTCCTAAATGGAAAACCCCAGGCCCAGATTCAGTACCTCACCTTTGGCTAAAAGTATTAACATCTTTACATGAAGACTTGTAGCCATGAGTAAAAACTATTTATATGCACACCCTGAACAGACACCAGACTGGATAACAACCGGAAAAACAATGTTCCTACTTAAGAGTGAACCTGCAAGCTATCCTAAAAACTATAGACCAATAATTTGCCTTCTGACGACATATAAACTGTACACTGGAATTGATGCCGACAGAGTTTATAGTCATTTAGAAGAAAACTCAATCATGGCTGTAGAACAAAAGGGTAATAAAAGAAAGTCATATGGAACAAAGGATCAATTGCTGTTAAATAAAGTCATGATGGAGAACTGTGGAAAGGAGAAGAATCTAAGTATAGTATGGATAGACTATAAAAAAGCATTTGACAGTATTACACATTCATGGATGAAAGACTGCTTAAAAATATATAATACACACCCTACACTGATCAATTACATTACAGCGACCATGAAACAGTGGCAAACCACTTTGCAATTAAGCCATGATAAAGGACAAATTATTATTCAAGGTATAACAATTCAAAGGGTAATATTCCAGGGTGACTCTCTGTCACTGCTGCTCTTTTGTCTTGTGCTTAACCCATTAATCCATCTACTTAACAAATTAGGTCATGGCTACAATTTAGATCTCAGAAAACAACAAAGTGTAAAGACTTCTCATCTTCTTTTTGTAGATGTTTTAAAACTGTATAGTTCATCAGATGAGGAACTGAAAGCACAACTGCAAGTGGTCAAAACATTTACAGATGATATAAGAATGTGATCTGGTCTTGATAAATGTGCAAAAACAACTTTTAAAGCAGGAAAGCTGCACTACCAAGAAAGAAAGAATCAGTTTGGGACAGGAATGGGATATAAAAGAACTCATACAAGAGGAAGTGTATATATATTTGGGAACTGAGGAAGGGTCAACAATAAAACATGATCAAATGTGAATAAAACATATTAATGAATATTTTAGAAGACCAAAATTAATATTGAGAACAGCGTTGACATCTAGGAACAAAGTCCAAGCTATAAACCAATTTGCTCTTCCTGTACTAACTTACAGTTTGGGAGTGACTGACTGGCCTCAAAAGGTGCTGGATAGGTTGGACAGGAAAACAAGAAGGATGCTTCATGCTCACCAAATGATTTATAAAAATCAGTGCATACCCAAGATTATATATTCCTCATACTGAAGGAGGTATGGGCCTCCTCGAAATTGATTACATGTATAGCTCTGCAATTGTGGGACTGCATACATATCTGCTGACCTCACAAGACCCAAATGTAGTGAAAGTTTTGAAATATGAAGAGAATGTCTAAGATGACTTCCCTACTTAATTTAGCAGAAGCATACTGGTATCAAGCAGGAATGGAAACCAAACCAGAAGTAGATAAAAATCAGGCAGCAACTGAATGTGCCAAAAAAACAACAATAAAAAAAGAATATAAGGTAAAGGATCATATGAGAAGGCAAGAAATGTGGAAAATGCATAAATATAGTTGCAAGTATTGAAAACTCTTGGAACAACCTCATGTTGATCAGAATCAAATGCAGGAATTGTTAAGGAGAGGTGAGTTCAAACCAAAAGACAAAAGGTTAATATTAGCAGCCCAGGATAGTGGACTACATACATGTTAGTTTACAAAGTCCGTTGAACATGTAGGAGAAACAAACAAATGTAGGTTTTGTAAAACAGAACTGGAAACAGTCACACATCTTGTTGCTGGTTGTGATATACTAATGGCAGAAGGACTGTATACTGAAAGGCATAATAATGTGGCAAGACTGTTGTACTGGGGATTGTGCAAATATATAATATTGAAGTAGCTGAAAAACACTAGAAACATGAGCCACAAAGCATCATAGAAAATGATGTAGTTTATACCACATAGGATAATCCATTACCAACAGTTCAAAAAATAGACACAAGAAAACCAGCTATAGTATTCCATGAAAAGAAGACAAAAGTAGCATTGATCATTGAAATTGCTACACCCAGTGACTACAGTGTCTTATGTACAGAGAGAGACACAAAGTCAAAAATATCAGGATTTGCAGGCAGAAATGAGGGCAGTATGGAAGAAAGATACCCAGATAGTTCCAGTAGTAGTAGGAGGAGCAACGGGTCTTATAAAAAAGAATTTACAGTCGTACTTAGATATGTTACTAAACATGTAACTCCATATGAATTGCAGAAGGGGTCATTACTGGGCACATTGTGGGTGCTGCAAAGAGCACTTTTGGCAAACATCAAAGATTGAAACAATACTAATTTCATGAACTTTAATCATACTCTGACATAGGAATGGGGTCCATTCCCATCATGGTAATAGAAACCCAAAAGAGTTGGAGAAATTAAAAAAAAGAATAGAAGAGACTGCCATTTCTTCAGTTGCCAGGCAGTATATGATGCACGGGGATTCATCACCAAAGTGTTGGCTCAACATCCCGGGAATGCCCTTCATTCCCATATCTAGCACGCAAGCTCACTCTACCACCTCTTCCTGCATACTAGGCTGCCTCATGGTCTCCTTGCTGGTAAGTGTAAATGTTACTTGTAATCATCTAAATATTTATTATTTTTTAAATGTACTGCTTTTTACTAAACTGCCCTTCCTTTGTTGTGTTCCCTCCATTTTCATTACTTGTGTTTTGCAGGTGTTACAGGCTATCCCCTGGAACCCTAGCTAACGATTCCTGTAATGTCTAATTGATGCTGCAGAATGACACTGCCCTGTCCTAGGTACAGATAGCTAGTGAGAGAATGCCTGGCCTACTGAAAGCCTATTTCCATTACCTGAATGAGTCTGAGAGTGCCCTTCTTTATGACCTCTCTACTCCATGCAGCATGTTTACGGCATGTTACATTCTTCACAATATGATTGTGTGCCAGTCTGGAGGTGAACTGTCCCATAATGTCACTTCAGATCCCACTAGAGATACTACAGTGACTGATGATAGCACTGGTGACCAGCCAGCAGCAGCAGTAAGGGACCCCATGCGTTAGGCTCATGTATGTATATGGCTGTGCAGGTAAGGAGGCAGCATTTATTCCACAACTGTGGACTGCGACATTCAGGTTAGTGTTTCTACATTATTAAAAACATATACAGTATAATTAATGCATGCAGTGCTATGTGTGGGCTGTTCTGTGTTGTGCATGGTCTACTGCACTGTTCATCAGAAAGTCCCTCTTATATTAAATACAATTTTATTTTTTTATTTTCTTCAGTAAAGGTAGTCATACAATGCTGTTTAGCTTTATGCCTGATTGCTCACTGAGATCTGTGCAGTGAGTGGAACTGGCATCATACAAGGTAAAAGTATATGTTACATGCCGAACGTGTCTTGTTTAGGAACTCCAGTTAAGGATAATTATATAGCTTCTGCTGTTATGTACAGTAATGTAAAACTGGCAGTGCATTACTTGACTGAATGGCTGAAACAAATTATGTATATTTAAAGATGTACTGCTAGTCTATTCCTACTTGCATTTTTCAGTTTTGTATTGGTCAAACACCTTGGCAGTTAGAAAAGGAATTTTGGAACATGTTAGACACATTAGAAATGTTTCCAAAATTAACTGAGTAGCTGAACATTTTTTTGACTATCATGGTTCTGGTGTCTCACTTTTTAAATTCTTTTTATAGGATGCCTTTCTTACAACTAAGCTGTTGTTTGATAAAACTGCTTTTCTGTTACAATTAGAAACCAATATATTTTTATGTATATGTTGCAGCCTTCAGGGCTAAATAATAAAATGCTGTATAAGTTTCTAGTTTTGTGATATCATCTTGTTTTTGTAATGATTGGTAGTTTTTAAATTGATGGGTGTATTTATTTCCTTTCTTTGTTTCATTGTTTAACCACGGAAGACATTATGCCAAGGTGCTAGTTAGGCTCAAGTAAAGAAAGCTTTTTTAATTCACATGACATGAATTATTAGTTGTTTTTTAAATATTTGGAATCAAAAGTGTGATAGAATAGAAAGGGAAACATTTTTATTATTATTAGTATTATTATTATTATTATTATTATTATTATTATTATTATTTATTTATTTAGTTAATTTTCTCTTTTTCAGCATTGGAAGTGTAGTTTAAATTCAGAATATGAGAAAACGGAAAGATTTTTCTACTGAAAGAGATCCTCAGTTATTTGATCAGTGAGGTTTCTCTTGATGTGAAATCTTTTACTATGAAGACACAACTTTTAGATGATTTACATTTTAATGCACAAAAGGTAATTAATTATAATCCAGTATCACTTTGTTTCAGCAATATCTGGCAGCAGAAGGAATTCCTCATGGTTTAAAAACTTTAGTGAAGCCCTTGTTTCAGTTTGGGTTAGGACATTGTGACTTACAGAAGGGATGGGTACATGCAGCCTTAAATTGCTCCTTTAAGTTATCATGTATTCTGTATTTTTCTTTTTTTAAGGTAAGCTTCTTTTTTTAACATCTTTATTAAATTATGACTAAATATATAGGGAAACCCATTCATGTAAAATAAAACAAACATATTAACAGGTTTCCAGTTACATACATTATACATCAAATATGTTCTAAACATTCTAGAAAACATTTTTAAAACTATTCTCAGTCCAATATTACATAAATTGTTCAATTCCCACTTTCCCTTAAACTGCACTCCTCTTCCATAACATTATTCTGCATGGATTATTCCCACAGTTTCCATTTATTTCTATGCAGTCTGGTCCTTTCATTTCTGAAGATCCAACTTCCAGTTCTTTTATCTCTGTTACAATCTTTAATACTTCAAATACAGTTAGTATACACTTTGACTTTTGTTTTTTATAGTTGCTTTTTGGTAGCCACCACAATTAGACCTTACTATGTCTAGGCAATTCAGATCCTCTGTCCCAGCTCAAAAGAGTTCCTTAGTTACACCCATTTACTTACCCAATATTTCTGACAGAGTACTCTGTAGGGAATTTTTTAAATCTGCTAACTCATTACACTCCCAAAACATATGTTCCCAGTTACCTCTTTCTTCTGCATCACACCTCCAAAACTTGCCATCTAGCTGATTAAAAAATCTTTGACTTTGTTGCATACTTGGGAGCCATACTTATGTCCTCCTATTGTTCCCTTGTAAATTGCTTATCCAGTCTCTCTCTTCCCAGTCTTTTCAAATCTCCTCTGATTGATTCTTATCATTATCATTTAATGTTCTATATGCCCTACTAATTATTTATTTTTTAATAACAACTTCTGTTCTATGTTCAACTAAAACTTTACCAGAGCAGGGTTTTTACTCAGGATTTCCCTGTCACTTTCTCTTTCCCCATACTCTGACATCAATCCATGGTAGGGAAAGCAGTCTCTAGCCTGCAATCCAGATATCGTCTTGGCCTCATCCCACTCTATTAGCTTTCCCTCTCTAGTTATTTGCAATACCTTGGTTCCTTGTCATTTTTTCCCTGGTAAATGCCAGCCCACTTTTGCCTATTAGATTCGTTGTACCCCCAGTTGCAGTCATCCTTAGGAAAATCTCCTTTCACAATTCTTGTGTTGGCTTAGTTCTTAGAATACTTTCTGTTACTTTATGAATATAATATTCTGTGTTGTTGTTGTTGTTATTCTCCTTAAGGACCTGCATCCAAAATCTTACTCTGTCTTTGTTTCTTGAATTTCCCCTCATTTTATCATCTTCCCTTTCCACTTTGAATTATGACTTTTTTCTTGTGTTATGCATGTGAGCCTTAATTGTGCACCTCTAAAATATCCTTTCAAATCAAGTAATTCTAAACCACCTTGTTCTATTGAAAGGATCAAGTTATCCCACTTAACTCTTGTCTCCCCCCCCCAGACAAATTCCTTTAAATTTTTATTAATTGTTGTCCACAACTTCTCCTCTGGTTGATAAAAAATGTCTGATCTGTATATAAAACTAAAGGGAATAAACACATTTCACTGACTGCATCTTGCTATACATAGCCATACACAACAGCTTCCATTTTCTCAGTTTTTGTATTATTTAATTGGTTGTTTTTGTTGTTCTTGTTTAGTCACTTCCCACATATCTCTAGCTGTCATAAAAGAAGCCTTTTTAATCCATACTCCTAAATACTTCATCTTATTATGTCCCCATAAATATGGGTATTGCTGAACCAATTCATGTGTGGGTACATAATTTATGGATATAGATTTTATCGTCATTAATTTTATATCCCAAAACGTTTCACAACTCTGAGATGTCATTTTCAGAATTTATCATGTACAAAGTAATAATATCTTCTGCAAATAAAGCCAACTTTTCTTGAGTACCAGACCAATTATATCCTCAAATTTCTGAGTCCCTTGTTTTCTTTGCCAGTTGCCCTAAATATAGGCAAATAACAAACGGGGAAGTGGATACCCCCTGCCTAGTTCCTCTGTTCAGACACAACTTATCAGAGAGGAACCATTCCACTTTAAATATTGGCTGTGATCCCTCATATATCCTCCAAATTATCCTTATTATTATACAGGGAATGTAAATGCTTCCATTTCCCTACTCATAAAATCTCAGCTTATTCTCTCGAATGCTTTCTCTGCATCAAGTCTCACCAACAACAGCAGAACATTCTTAAATTTTGCTTCTTTCTGGATCATCATTGTTCTATTAATGTTGTCAAATGTTTGCCTGCACTCAACAAAGCCACATTGATTCACACTGATCCATACCTAACAATTTCGGCAACACCTTTCACGTTCTTTTAGCTAGTATAGACATAAGCACTTTATAATCATGGTTTAAAATTGAAATGGGTCTATATGAAGCTGGGTCTGCTATGTCTTTACTACTTTTAGGTATTACAGCCTCCACAGATTTCTTCCAAGATGTTGGTGCTTTCCCTTCTTTTAAAATACTGTTAAACAAAGTCGTCCAGATATTTATCACTTTCCTGCTTCCTAACTTCCAGAGGAGTTACCATCTGTTCCTGCAGACTTTCCTGCAGATTAATTATACTTCACCTTTTTTATATTATCGCCTCCTATCTTGATTGTTAATTATCTAGCCTCAGTACTATGTCTAACACTGGCATACTTATGTTTCAATAAATATTTCCATTTGTGCTCTTTTTTTCTCCACATTTTTCAACTTTACACACATTTTCATAAAATTTCTGAAATATCTCTAATACCCCTACAAGATCTCTGTTTATTTTTTTTCTTGTTATAGGTACAATCCTTTCTACTTTCTGCTGTTTAAGTCATTGTGCTAAAAGATTTTGTGCTCTGGAGTTATCAAAAAAACAGTTCTTCTTTCTAAACTCATGCATATTATCTAGACAGTCCCTTATTTTCTCTTTAACACTCTGCAGTTGTACCTCTTTAATTCTGTGAAATTCCTCTTATTTTTGCAATACTTTAACCTTTGTCAGCTCCTCTAAATAATTCCTATTATTTCTTAATCATGCATTTGTTCTTTTATTTTATCCTGTTTTTAAACTCCGTTTTCATTTTATCCCACTCACTACATATAACTTCTGGAGAAATTTTGATCTTCCCTAATAACTTTCTTTAAATTTCCACTACCCATTCCTTAAATTTCTCTTTTTTTAACATGTTGGTCGGAAAGTGACCGTGTCTCACTTTGACTTCATTACCCTGCATTTTTTCTTAGTTTTCTATTGGTGCATGGTATGAAATAGTTATTGGATGTGGACAAAGCTTTAAATTAAATGCACATGTTCCTGTGAAATATAATTCCTAGCTAGTCTAGCCCAGTTGTTGTACCTTGAGGAATAATATGTACATTTTGTCAATGTTCCTACCTCAGAATTCATGTCTTCAGAAATCTACCCTTTCTTGTTATATCTACCTTTCTAGATCCCTAGATACATCTTCACTGTTGCAAATCAAATTCCAGTCCCCCATAAGCAATATTCCTTGTTAAAAGCTGATTATTTCTCCCATATTTTTCTTAAGCTCCATAATAACAATTTTTGGTGGCATATAAATTCATGCCAGTGTAATCCTCCCTTGTTAGTAGCCCCTTACTACCACAAATGTAGCCTTAGGTTCATAGGTAGGTACTAGGCTATTGACCTTAGGGCCTTTATAAGCCTAGCCAAAAAGGTACCCTGGCTTTTACCACCCAAGAAAAGTATTTAACTGTGCCCCTGTCAAGCAGAGCCACAGAAGTGATCCCCGAGAGGAATTTCCTGTTTCCCATCCAATCATCAAGATTTTTCTTGAAGAGTGCTAATAAGGAGCTTTGTTTGATATAGATAGGTAGTGTGTTCCAGAGTATGGGAAGTCTCTGGGACAGGAATCTATCCCTCCAGCATGTTCTGTTTATTGTGGTGACAAGATTTAGGTCCCTAGAGCATGTAGCTCAGAGGGATTGGGATTTCTTTAAGTGGGGCATGTCCAACAGCTCTGGGTTTGACATAGCTTTGTATGTTAGGCAGAGATCGCCTCTGAGTAGGCGCTATACGACGGAGTAAAGCTGGAGTTTTTTGAGACGGTCTTCGTAGGGCATCTGTTTGAGGCCGGTAATCTTCTTTGTGAGGTATTTCTGCAGCCTTTGCAGTTGTTGTAGATGTCTTGTGAGTTACATACCAAAAGGGGCGTTGTACTCTATAATGGGTCTAATGAGTGACGAGTAGAGGGGAACAATGACCTTTTTTTTCCTGGATGAGAAACCTTTTGTGATGAGGTGTGCCACGTAGAAGGATTTCCTGACTACTGTGATGATGTGATTATCAAAGGAGAGACTATTGTCCACCTGTGTCCCAAGGTCTCTTATTAAACTTCGTCAGCCAAAGACCTTCTGTGTTAGCCTGTACTTCAGAGAAGTAGATACCAAACAGGAGAGGACCCAGGACTGAACCCTGTGGTACTCTACTTGTCAATGGTCTGAAGTCGGATTTGGAGTCTGCTACTTTCACAGTGTGGGTTCTGTCAGTGAGCCAGTTGGCAACCCATCTTGTGACATAGGGATTTACACCTAGTTTAGTGAGTTTATCTATAATTCCAGAGTGGGGGATAGTGTTGAAAGCCTTGTCGAGATCTAGATAGGCTGTGTGAACCACCTTACCCTCATCTACGGCTTTGGTGACTGCTTCAAAGAAGTCTATCAGGTTTAGAAGATATGATCTGCCTTTTACAAACCTGAACAGGGTGGGGTCCAGAGTTTGGAGATTACCAATGTCTTTGTTTATAAGTTCCATGATGATACGTTCCATGGCCTCGTCAAGCTAATGGGATGGTAGTTCCAGGGGTCCGTGGTGGATCCCCCTTTGTGGAGTGGGATAACTGGTGCTGTGCGCCATTCAGTGGGCACAAAGCCTGAGGTGAGGTTATGACTAAACATGGTACTTAGGTGGAGTGCCAGTTCGTTCTGTAGTTTATGTAGAATGCAGCCTGGGATGTTGTCAGGTGCCATGGATGCTGTGTTCCTGGCTTTGGAGAGTGTGGTTTTTATCTGTGCAGCCATGATTACAGGAGCTTTGCATTCTTCCGGTATAGAGATGGGCTCTTTAGGGGGTGAGAGGGGGTAAAGTTAGCCTTATTTTCTTTTTTTCTCTTTTATGACAATTGGAGTTCCTCTAGCAATTAGTATAATTACTCCCCTTTTCCTTTGTCCTTGAAATCCTTTTTTTATCAAATTTACATGCTCATTCTTTCCAAATGTGTATCCTGCAGCATTGCTATTTGCACTCTGCATTTCTTAATATAATTTAATAATTCAGTGCTCTTACCTTTTTGTCTATACTTGCAAGGCCATTTGTATTCTAAAATACTATGGATAGTGTAAGCCATTATGATAAGAAGTTATTATACCTATCTATTATACATGGATTTTTTTTAATGTAGATTTCTAATTTTTGTGTTATATGCACACACTGTTTGGTAGGTTGGTGTTTTATACAATTGTTTCGTGTCACCTCTATCTGAAGCTATATCACATTTCAAGACTTTTTGTTTTAATGAAAACCATAAAAAATCAAAACATCCCATAACCTATTAACTTAGAACATACCCACAAAACTGTACATCTTTGAAAAAATGTTTAACCTTCCTGATATGAACAATTGCCCCAAATCAACAGCTGTTCCCACAGGCATTACCTAACCTAAAATTAAGGTTATCTATTTTAAAGTTCATGTTTCAGCCTGTACTCCCACTTATACTGATTGCTGTTTGTTCTTTACTTATCTCTGGTCCCCTCTCAGATGTGAAAAAAACAGCTTTACCCCTCCTGATAGGAACAACTGCCCCATATGTGTGTGTATCCTATCACTCCCACCTTCCATACCCACACTTATAATCTCCTACCTCCTATAACTATAACACTCATCTAACAACATCCTCCCTTTTATCTCCCCTACTCTCTTTAACCTGTCCACCACATGTCTTCATAAGCTACCCCAACTTCATATCCTCCCACCTTCCAGCAATTCTAAACTTAAGCTCTACAAACTTTACTTACCTACTACCACACTCTCTCTCCTAACAAGAAATGTACTCATCTCTGGGGACATCAACCCCAACCTTGGCCCCTCTCCCACTCCCTACAGCCATACACCCCTGAAACCTACAGCTACCCCTCATTCACAAACATCCCACCATCCAGAGCCTGAAACTCTAAATTTGTCCTTACCCAAGCACCTCTCTATTGCCTCACTAAATATCCAGAGTCTAACTAATAAAATCACAGAGCTACACACCTGGGTAGCCCATTCTACTCTCCATATCCTCTCCTTATCTGAAACTTGGCTCAAGCCACATATCACTAATAATGAAATACTCCCTCCTGGCTATAATATCTTTTGCTCTGACAGACTCCCAAAAAAAGGAGGTGGTGTCGCCATCCTCTACTCCAATAGCCTCAACCTCATACCCTTCACCACACCTATCCCTGACTTCCACCCAGGTAAACTTCTCATCTTAAACTGCCACCTTAATCCACATAAGAAACTTGCTGTTTTCTCCATCTATATCCCCCGAGATATAATCTACCCATCCTTGAAAATATCCTATCCTGGCTTTCCCATAACATACCATATGAAACCATCATCTTACGTGATGTTAACTTAGATATGTCCAAACTCACAACTGACTCCCCACAACTCAGTATCAACCTCCATGGCTTCCATCAGTTGATATCCTCCCCCACCTGCCTCTACAAAAACATATCATCCAGTTCCATTATTGACTGGATTCTCACAAACTCCCCCCACCACTACCATAACACCACTACCTTACCTGACTCCCTTAGTGATCACCTCCCCATCTCTGTGCTAAGACACTCCACCCAACCTCCCAAACCCCACCTTTATAGAGAATGCCCTAAACTCTCCAATTTTAACATCTTCCAATTCATCTCCATTCTTGCCAACATTGACTGGTCCATCCTTAGACAAATCCCTCTCAATGACACAGTTGGTATGTTCAATACCATCTTCCTGAATATCCTAAACTCCCTTGCTCCATCAAGGAAGATTTGGATTAAATCAAATTATGCTCTCTGGCTTTCCAAGGAAACCAGATCCCTCATGCACAGATTGGATAGTACCCAGAAAGCATGGTTAAAAATAAAATGAACTTCCCCTCTACACAAATATAGACATCTAAGGAATCTTACAAAGAAATAAACAAACAAAGACAAAAAGTCTTATTACAACTCTGCTCAACTTAATTGCAAATCCAATCCTCAGAGGTTTTGGTCATCTCTTAACAAGCTTCTTTCTCCTGGCTGTCCTTCAACCCCATGCCCTTATTCCAATTCATCCCCCCAAGAAACTGCTATCCTACTCAATAAACACTTTATTGAAACAATCCAAACTCTCATACCCTCCAACTGTAGCACAACCTCTCTACCAACCCCCGAATCCTTCTAACATAAATCTATGCTCCTTTCACCCTGTCCCTACTTCCTATATCAGATCTCTTTTTCTAAAGCTCAAACCATGCTCACCCACCACTGACAACCTACCTCCTACCTTCCTCAAACTTGCTGCTGAATCCATTGCCTATCCTGTATCTATACTAATCAACAGATCAGGTCTAGAATCTGCTGTTCCTACCCTTTGGAAATCTTTCTTCACTATTTCCCTACATAAAGGTGGCAACTCCACAGATTCACCAAACTACTGACACATTGCTATCCTATCCCCCCTCCAAGATTGTTGAAAAATGCATTCATTCTCAGCTTCTTAACTATTCCTCCAGCACAGCCTCCTCACTCCCACCCAGCATGCTTTTCGTCCTAACCACAGTACAACTACAGCCCTCCTATCCTTCACTCACACCATTGCTGAAGCCCTAGATAACAGTAAACTCATATTTTGTCTCTTCCTAGACCTTTCCAAAGCTTTTGATACTGACTCCCACTCCCTACTTCTATCCAAACTTGCTAAGCTCAACCTATCTCCCACCTCCCTTGCCTGGCTCTCCAGTTACCTATCTTGCTGACAGCAATCTGTTAAATGGCTGTCATCCTTCTCTTCATTCATTCCTGTCCCAGCCAGAGTTCCGGAAGGTTCCATTTTAGGTCCCCTTCTGTTTAATGTCTTCACCAATGACCTCTATACATACTGTACACAGTCCTCCCTCATCCAATATGCTGACAACTCTACCCTCATCTCTATTTCAAACAACATCTCTGAACTCCATACCCTAACCCAAAATGTCTTTCTATCCATGGAACAGTGGTTATCCAATAATCTATTGATCCTTAATCCTAAAAAGACTAAACTCTTGCTCTTTGTCCCCCGCTCTCTTACTCACCATAAATTAACCTTTACTATTTCATCCTCTAACAATACTATTATCCAACCCGAAACTCACACAAACCTCCTGGGAGTCATCATCAATGATGAACACAAATTCAACTTGCACATACTCCAATGCATAAAAAAGACACACCAAAAACTTGGTCTATTATATCGTAACAGAAATTTCTAACCTCTCATGCCAGACTCTCCCTTGCACAGGCTCTCCTCCTTCCCTCTCTTCTTTATTCTGCCCCAGTTCTTACTAACATTCAAGCCAAAACCTTGAATAAACTTCAACAAACCTACCATAAGATAGCTAGATTCACCACTAACTCTCCTCACAATGCACATCACTACCTTGCCCTAAACTCTCTCCAGTGGCTCGAACTCCCCCAATTACTGCTATCACAATTTAAATACTATATTCTATTCTTTATAAACCCTTATCATGTCCAGCTCTCATTGTTTTTGTCTCTATCTACTCCCCAACTCGGACCCTCCGTACCTCTAACCAGCAATTACTAGATACCTACCAACCCAAGAAATCAGTAGGCAAACTTCTATACAAACACACTGTTGCCCATGCCTAGAACAAACTTCCACCTGTCACCCCTGGGATTCCGGATATTGGCAAAGGCTCTTGCCACCCCCATAGTGCCTTTTTTAGGCAAGGCTCAAATTCTAAACCTACCACCCTAGAACACAAAAAAGGAAAAAAACTAAGGGTAATGCTGCTCAATGCCAGAAGTCTAAATCTCAAAATGCACGCACTCGAGGCCCTTCTCAGTATGGAAAACATCGATGTCTGTGCAGTGACAGAAACCTGGTTCAAGGCTCCTGAGAGCACCCCAGCACTATCAGGTTTTACCTCTTATCATGCGTTCCGGCCCCAAAATCCGGACAATACCAAGAAAGGAGGGGTATCCATATTCATCAAAGACACCCACACCTCAAGACTGGTGGCAACGCATGATGCATCGGAGACCATCCAGGTGCAATTAACCTTAGGCAAGACTGCTCTGCAAATTGTAGCATGTTACAGGCCACCCTCACAAACTCAGGAACCTCACATGGCCTTCCTGAAAACACTAGAGGGGATAAATGTATCACCAAACACCATCATACTAGGTGACTTCAATTACCCTAATATAGACTGGGAACACTACTCAAGCCCAAACACCCTAGCCCAAAAGTTCCTGGAATTCATAAACTCAAATGCCATGGAACAACTAGTCACCATCCCCACAAGAGGAGAAAACATACTTGATCTCATCATCACGAACATGGGAGCACAATGTTCAACACCCGAAGTATACCCCTCACTGGTGAGATCAGATCACAAACTAATCTCGCTGGAGGTCCTCATCCCACCCCCACCTGAAATAAAAAAAACCACAGTAAAGAACTTCTCGAAAGCCGACTTCACACTTCTAAAGACTAGTGTGGTCTCCTTTAAGGCCCCGAGCCGACGGAAAACAGTACTCAAGCCGCTGAATCACTTACAAATGCCTTCTACCAGCACCTGCAGGACTGCATGGATAAGGCAATCCCAAGCAAAACAAAGACTCTTTGTACCAAAGGCAAGCGTCCACTCTGGTGGACCCCAGCCATAAACAAACTCTACAACAAAAGGAGGAAGCTACTACAAGATAGAGCAAAATCCTTAAAAGGTAAGACACCCTTGATCACTATAAGTAAAAACTAAGAGCTTTCATAAAATCATCCAAAGCAAATTTTGAGAGAAAAATAGCTAAAGACTCAAAAGACAATCATAAGGCCTTCTTTAGCTATGTTAGAAACCTGGGAGGAAACTCCCAGATATGCTCAGAACTAGTTCAAAATGATGTGAAGATTACTGATCCTACAGATATTGCCAACATACTGGCTGACAGGTTCAGTGCAAACTTCTCCCCCCCCCAAAAGGAGAGATATCTATACCAAGCGATTGCAGCCTCCCAAACATCTCCAACGCCCAAGTGAGAACTGCTCTCTCCAAAGCAAAAAACACAGCATCCATGGGACCTGATGGTGTCCCCGGCTGTGTGCTCCACGAACTCAACGAGGAATTAAACCCACAGCTAGGACAGCTGTTTAATCATAGTCTTACCTCTGGATACGGACCCAGGGAGTGGCGCACTGCAACTGTGGTCCCACTTCACAAAGGCGGTGCCTCCACCGACTCTGGAAATTACCGGCCCATTAGCTTGACAAGCCTTATCTGCAAAGCCATGGAGAGGATCATAATGGACCTCATAAATAAAGACATAGGAATTTGCAGACTTTGGATCCATCCCAGTTTGGCTTTGTCAAAGGCAGATCATGCCTTCTAAACTTGGTTGACTTTTTGAAACAGTCACCAAAGCCATTGATGAGGAAAGGCAGTCCATACAGCCTACCTCGATCTGGCGAAGGCCTTTGATACAATACCCCACTCGGGTATCATTGAAAAACTCATCAGCTTAAATGTTAACCCATACATCACAAGATGGGTTGCAAACTGGCTGAGTGACAGAACCCACAGGGTCAGAGTTGCTGGCGCCATGTCAGACTCAAAGCCTGTCACAAGTGGTGTACCACAGGGCTCAGTCCTGGGCCCACTCTTGTTTGGCATCTACTTTTCCAAGTACAAGCAAACACAGGAGGGTTATGGCTGACAAAGTTTGCAGATGACTGCAAACTGGGCGCCATAGTAGAAAACACATCTGACACAGATATCCTTCAGAAGGGTCTCACAGAAACGGATAACTGGTGCCAGAGCCATGGCCTAAAGTTAAATGCCAAAAATGCATAGTCATACCCTTCGGGAAAAACAAGGTTACCCCTAGCTACCAAATAGGTGGCAATCCACTGAGTACAGAAGAAGTTATCAGGGACCTGGGGACCCAGGTTGATAGTAGTCTGTCATTCGACACCCATGTAGCTAAAGTAGTTAGGAAGACCTTCTACATTGCCCACCTTATCATGAAGGGATTCTCATCTAGATCAAGGGAGGTCATAGTCTCCCTATACTCATCACTCATCAGACCAATGATTGAGTACAATGCCCCATTCGGAATGTATCTGACCCGACACTTGCAGCAGCTGGAGAGGCCACAAAAGTTCCTCACCAAAAGGATAAAGGGTCTCAAACATCTGTCCTATGCTGCCCGACTGAAAGAACTCCAGCTCTATTCAGTCACTTACCGCTTGCTCAGAGGTGACCTTTGCCTAACATACAAGGCCATGTCAAACCCAGATTTGATGAATATGCTTCACCTCAAAAATCTAGATCCGTCAGAGCCACAAGAGGGGGAGACTTAAACCTCGACACGGCTATTAATAGGACGTGCTGGAGGGATAGATTCATCACCCAAAGACTCCCTATGCTGTGGAATAAAATCCCGGTATATGTGAGGCAGAGCACCTCGCTGGCCTTGTTCAAGAGAAATCTTGACCAATGGATGGGAGATCGCAGATATACCCCAGGGATTACCTCAGTGTCACTGCTCAACAGAGGCACAGCAAAATAATGGGTATAGTTCCCCATACTAAAGGGGTGGCGTAAGCCACAAAACTATGGGCTAGGCTTGTAAATGCCCTCGGGCAGATAGCCTAGTATGAACCTATGAACCTATGAACCTATATACATACCATCACCCATCAATTACACTTCAAAAAGGAACTCAAACTTCTTCAATTTAACTCTAAAACTTGCCCTTGCCAAGATCCAACCTAACCTCCTTATACCCTTACATATTTCCAAATATTTCCTCCCCTCTCAACCACTTAGGTACTGAACAGATATTTCCTGAACATTAATCATTTTTGTTTTGCTGAAGGATTAATTCCTATGTAAATATATAAATATATTGTAAAAGCTTGGGACCAAAAACTTTGTGCATACTCTTTGCCTTGTTTCTATTTATTTGCTGTTAAATTTCTTTTGTAATCCTTTTTCTGACTTTAATATTCTAAGGACTGTAAACCACTGCTAACTGTACTGTATTAATTGGAGCATTGTGTAGTTTTGGAGATTTTCTCCTGGGGTCTCCACTGAAAATGGGTCACAAGCCCAAATGGACCAACCCAGTTAACAAATGCCAATAAATAAATAAATGTATATAGTGTGTGTGTGTGTGTGTGTGTGTGTATATATATATATATATATATATATATATATATATATATAATATATAATATATATATATATATATATATATATATATATATATATATATAGGTCTACTTTATATGATCGACAGACCATTTGATCAACATTCATTTGGTCGACAACCAGTATTCAAGGCACTTAACAGGGATTTGCCCCCCTCCCCAATGTTGTGCGACCCTGGAGTTGATATATATATATATAGTTAAAGGGGGAGTGGGGGGGTGTGGGGATCAAAGCCCCCCACCTATATTTGTTTAAAATGTGTAGTTTTTCTTGTATTTTCATGCTTTTAAATTGAAATAGGTGGGGGGCTTCGACCCCCACACCCCCCAACTATATATATCAACTCCAGGGTCGCACAACATTGGGGAGGGGGCAAATCCCTGTTAAGTGCCTTGAATACTGGCTGTCGACCAAATGAATGTCGATCAAATGGTCTGTCGATCATATGAAGTAGACCCATATATATATATATATATATATATATATATATATATATATAAAATATACATGGTTCTACTTTACATAATCAAAGAACCATAAAGTTGACTCACTAAACAGCAAAACAACATCGTAAGTTCAAATAAGCGAACTCACAGAACGGCGAATTTCGTCTCTGGGAAATAAATGAGATTGTTTCTAATATGACTAAGGTCTCAAAACATACTTTGAAGAGTGTCTTAGAAGTTACGGACACAATTTCTAGAAATACAGCCACTTCGGTTGTATGGAGAACATATACTTGGTTATATACCAGAATTTTTCTGAGGATTTAAAAAAAACGAGATTTTGAATGCTCCTTTATGGGTTCATAGGTCAGTTCTACAGTAACTACTCTTACGGGCCATCTTAAGACCAGGCAATTTCCCTTTTGGTGTTTGAATTAACCACCCCCCTTTGGTATTAGATTGGCTTTAACTATCCCATGGCCAATAATTATACATTACCTTTAGTGAGAAAAACTGGGATCATACCATAGATAACTTGAGGGGACCCATGCATAGGATAAAGCATTTAGGAGCTGCATCTGTTCGTTAGTAGTAAGAGGGCAGTCCTGGCATAAATTTTATATTTCCCATAAATAGATCCAAGCTGCTTTTTAACATGGATAGTGATGAGCTTTGTTTTACATGAATAGGGAGTCTGTTCCAGAGCAGTATTATCCTCTGTGAGATAAACTTGTCCCTCCAAACTATTCTGTTGATGTTGCAAAAGAGATTTAGATCCCTAGACTGACTATTTCTGATGCCATCTGACTTCCTGATGTGCAGTAAATCCATCGGTACTGGGCCAGAGGATGCCTTGTTTGCCAGACACAGGTAGTCTCTTAGTAGTCTCTAGAATATCGAGTATAGTAATAAGGCTTTAAGTCAGTCCATCTAGGACATATTGTTTGTTATTGTTTATTCCTTTTATCCCTTTAGTAAGACATCTCTGTTGACATTCCAGTTGTTGCATGTGTCTGGACAGATAAGATACATGCCAAAGTAGGCATTCTACTCAATGATTGGTCTAATGAGGGCTGAATAAGGGGGACAATGACACCCCTAAAACTAGACACAATCTCTTTGTTTATAAGCTATGCAATACAGAAGGACTTTCTTATGACAGTGGATACATGTTTTTCGAATGTTAGGCTGCTGTCTACATATGTTCATATATTTCAAACAACTAGGTCAAGTCTTAGTGGTGTAGTGTAAATGTGGTAGTTCCCTAGGGTAGATGACAACACAAAAGGTACGATAATACATTTTTTGGTGTTTTGTTTCAGTCCTTCATTTTAGCACCAGTTATTTATTTGGGACAAGCCTTCTTGCAGGATGGTGAAGTCATTTTTAGATTCAATGACTGCTCCTAGCTTGCAGTCATCTGCAAACTTAGTCAGCCACAGCCCTTTGATATTGACTTTTACTTCACAGAAATAGATGCCAAACAGGAGAGGTCTCAGCACAGAATCCGGGTGGACTCCACAGGTGACTGCTCCCTTTGTGGAGGTAACTTTCCCTATTTTGAGTTCCTGTGTCCTATTTGTAAGCCAGTTGGCAATCCATCACCTGACATAGGGGGTTATTCTCAGTTTATTTAGCTTTTCTACTATGCCCAAGTGGAGGATTGTGTCAAAAGCTTTGGCGAGGTTGAGATATGCAATATATACCATTTTACTTTCATCCATTACTTTGGTCACCTAAGTCCAGTTGGCTGAATAAGCCTGACCTGCCCTTGATGAATTCAAACTGAGACAGCTCCAGTGTTTTGAGGTTCCCTATGTTCTTATAGATTAGTTCCATGATAAGTCTTTCCACAGCCTGGCATATGAGATTGGTCAGACTTATAGGTCTGTAATTGCTTGAGTCTGTGGAAGGTCCTACCTTATTCACTGGAATGAAAGTAGCTGTTCAAAACCTATATGGTGAATGAGGTTGAACAGTGTTGCTCGGGGGGGGGGGTGGCTTTAAGATGTATCCAGGGATATTTTCAGGACCCGTCGATGCAGTATATTTAGCTTTTGATAGTCACTTTTAGGACTTGGCCTTATTTGACATTTGGAAGTTCTGAATTTATGACTGGTCCTGCTGCCACCTGTATTCTCAACAATGGGATAATAGAGGTAAACTGATGCGGGTCTATATTAAATCAGCAAATGCTTAAAAAAGTGAATGCTGATTTATCGACCCTCTTTAAGCGAAAGCTTAAAAAGCCCAAACACTCGGAACAGCGATTTTTTTTCCCAGGGAAAAAAAAATGCTGTTCCACAAAAAAAAACAAAAAACTTCAAAACAGTAAATAAAGTGGAGGGCTTTGCCCCCCACAACCCCCCTACTTAAATATACCAACTCTGAGATCACACTACAGTGGAGAAAATGGCAAAGTTCTGAAAATGGCTCAGCGTTTTTTTTTTCCCTGGGAAAAAATCGCTGCTCCGAGTGTTCGGGATTTTAAGCTTTTGCTTAAAGAGGGTTGATAAATCAACGTTCGCTTTTTTAAGCATTTGCTAATTTAATATAGACCCACTGATGCATGGGGTATTAAGAAAGTTTCATAGTCCCATGTTCTCCCCTAATAAGGTGTTCAACTTCAAAGGAAAATCCCAGCCTCACAAGAGTCAGGGTGCAAAGAGGAAATGGCAGGAGGATAATGCTTCAAAACCAAATAAAAAGGGATTCCCTTACCCCCAAAAATCTTCCCCCTGCTAAAGAATGACTATGACAAGACTCTGAGTATTCTGTACCTTCCTCCCTTCCTCACATTTCTCCTCCCCTTTCAACATTCCCCAGGCTTTAGCTCAACCCAACAACCTGGCCACAAATAGTCTCAGACAAGTGAGTACTGAGAATAATTCATGAAGATACTCTTAGCCATGGACAGAAAATCCAATCCTCCTCCCTTCAAGGAAATCGCTCCTCTTCTGAGAGTAGATACATCTGTTTTCTCCAGTACTCCTTCACAGGTTGTAAGCAAGAGTTATAGAATCAGTTCTTGCTCCACAAAAAGAAAAAATATTTTACACCAGAATCTTTTTGGTGCCAAAAAGGATCTATTGTGGAGACCAGTGTTAGATTTCTTGGGCCTAAATACTTTTTGAAAGTACCCAGATTTAAAATGTTCATCCTGCAGAGGTCCTACTTCTTTTCCAGACCCCTGTTTCATGGTAACCTTAGATCTGAAGAATGCTTACGATCATATTCCAGTTGCTCTCAACTCCAAGTTGAATCCAGAAAAGTTCTATCCCCATCTTCACAAAGAACTGTTTTCCTGGGGTGTGTGATGGACACAGAAAAAGTGTTGCCTTTTTGCCAGAAGACAAAGTCCTGACTTTTCATAACATTTTCAGGGACTTTCCTATTCAAGAAGATGCCTCCACAAGAGAGTTTCTCAAAATTCTAGCCCTCACGGCATCAGTGATACCAAATGAAAAAGATTCAATGGTACTTAAAAATTGTTGGATACACCTGCATCCCTTAGAGTTCCAGGTGCCAGTGCTGGAATTTGTCTAATGAGAATTACAGTAGTGGAGGGCTCAGATGTCTCTCATTCCTAACCCTTCCAGAACCCAGTTCAGTCAGTCCAGATGGACTCATCAGATTTTGCATGGGGAGCAGAATACATGGGCATTCAATTGCAAGGCAGATTGGGTCCTTTAGATGATATAAAGTACATAACATCAAAGCAATGTTAGCAATGATTCAGGCCTTAAATGTTCTTCACCATTTATGGTCTCCAGGCCTTCTTTTATTGGTAACAGATAACAAAACAGTCATGTGGTATCTGAACAAACAAGGAGTTACAAGGCCATACTCTCTTTTTCCACAAAAAGAAAAAAAAGATTTTACACCACAATCTTTTTGGTGCCAAAAAGGAGCTATCATGGAGACCAGTGTTAGATTTGTCATACCTAAATACTTTTGGCCTGGGAACTAGTCTTACAGCATTCTGCGGTACTTCATGCCTCATATATCCTGTCAGAGCAATACATAGTGACAGAAAGGTTAAGCAGATCCCAGATGGGCCCTCACAAGTGGAAACTCAGAAAAGATCTGCTAAGATTTGGTTCAGATATGGGAAACTCCTCAAACAGTTCTGTTCACCTCCTTTCAAAACAGACAGTTAGACAAAAAAATTCTGTTTGAGACATCCTTGCTTCCATGCTTGGAGGACAGACACATTCTTGATCCCTTGGATGGGAATGTTCCTTTATGCATTTCCACCCTTTCCACTGGTACCCAGTGTACATCTGAAGATTCAGAAAGAATTACCAAAAATCATTGTGGTGACCCCCTTTTGGCCTAGGCAAAGTGAGTTCTCCCTTTTAATGGAATTGGCCAAGGGCAATTACCACCAGCTTCCCACACTCTGGATTTGCTCACACAGTGTCAGGGGTGAATAGTGCACCCAAACTTAGAGCAACTGCAAATGACAGCCTGGATGACTGTATCTTGATACCTTTTAGGCAATTATTCAATGAGAATGTGTAGCAGGTATTGAAGGAGGCAAGAAAACCTGCAGCTAGAAAATCTTATGTTTACAAGTAGAAGAGTTTTTCTAGGTGATGCCTAACTGATATCGGAGGGACCAGTATGGTGTCTACCCCTCTGGTTTTGAAGTATTTGTGTAAGCTATTCAATGATGACACCTTCTGCATTTATTAGGGTGCATCTTACGGATATCTCAGCTTGTCTACCCATGGATTCTCCTCTCTCATCTCTTTTGTGGTCAAAGACTTTATGAAAGGAGTCCTGCACTTGAAAACCCCATGAAAGCAAATCCATCCTCCTTGGGATCCCAACTTTGTTCTTGAAAAATTCACCTCATCTTCTTTTGAACCTGCCTCTCAGACTGATTGAAAGCTCATAATTTGGAAAACTGTTTTGCTTATTGCTCTGACTCAGACTCTCAGCTGTAAGCTCTCATGGTGGGCCAACCTTATCTGATTTTCCACAAGGACTGGGCTAACTTATGCACTAATCCTTCTTTCATAAAAAAGTTGTTTCTGAATTTGCCCTGAATCAAACCATCAACCTCACAGTTTTCTTTTTGGAACCTAAAAACAAGGATAAAAGATTCTGTATGCTTTGGATATGCACAGGCAGCTGACGTACTGTACTACCATGACAGAACTAAGCCCTTCAGGAAAGATAAACAGCTGTTTATTTTCTGTTCTGGCACTAAGGAGGGTCAACCTGTCTGTAAGCAAACAATTGCTCATCAATTGTTCTCTGCTACTATTTTTGTTACTCCCTCTATGGTAAATATATTCCAGGCAAGGTTAAGGCACATTCCACAAGAACCTTATCTTCTTTGGTGGCATATTGGAAAGAAGTGGACTCTAAAAGCATTCTATACACAGCAACCAGGTCCTCTGTTCATACCTTTACAAAGCACTATAAACTGGATTATTTCTCAATTTCCAGAGTATGCTTTGTGAAGTCCATTCCCCAGGGGATCATGGATCCTTACTGTCCCTCTTTCTAGATAGGATAAGTTTTGAGAATCTACCCATAAGCCACTAAGGCAGTGTGAATGATGAGCAAAGTACTGTTCTGTAAGTTCTATGTACCTGTAACAGTAGACGTTTGAATTTCACATTGCCACAATGGTAGCACCAACCCATCACCCCCCCTTATTTTATATATAATTCAGTGGTTTCCAACCTTGTGTTGTTGGTGGCTTTGGTTATTTGTGCTGGTGTTTAATGATTGTGAATGAGTTTGGTTTCAACCAATTCTTACTTCTTGCCTTTCTTGATTCTTCAAGCCGGAATAACTATCTTTCTGTGACAGTGGTTAGGCTTCCCCTGATGGAAGGGGATTAGCCATCCCTCTATCACAGGGAGGTTTCTCAGCTTTGAAAAGCTGCTAGTGCAGGCCTAGAACCCACGTGCCACTGAGACAGTGTGAAATTTGAACATCTAATATTATACGTAAGTAGGACTTAGGCAACTGTACTTTCTTTACAGCAACTTTACATGATATTCCTCGAAAAAGCAGATATAGTATGGAAGGTATAATGCAAAGCAAGCACTTCAGTTAAAATGAAAAGATCTACAAAGACTAAAGGATGTACTTTGTATCCAGACAAAAAAATGTTACAAACTGAAGCAAGTCATGGTACCCTTCTACTTTTACTTTCTGTAAACAGAGTTAGGAATAAGTATTAATGATCACACATATTTCCTTTTAATTAGTGATACATAACTAGTACAGAAAGAAATACTGTGCTTTGCTGATTAATAAATGTAAGCATGCAAAAGAGATATGCATACACACATATGAAAGGTAAGCAACCATGCAACCTTTTTTCTTCTTTTTGAGTCTAGAGCAAATTGAACAGAACCATCTTCCGGAACAAAGAAGACTAGTCATGCTCACCGAGGCTGCTTGTGAGTATGCAAACAGTAAACAAGCATCTCAAATAAAAATGTATCATTCATCAAATAAAGCTGTTGAATAAGCACTGAAGTTGTTTCCTTTACATTTAAGTACAGAAACTGAAATAACTAATAAACAAATATGAGGTATTGCTGAAAAGTTCTAAGCCCAACCAAGAAGGGAATGACATGGAGCTATGAAACTTACAAGTGTTTCAACATATTTTCCCTGAAGTTCAACAAACTTGGCGCATCGTGTCTGAAGTTTATGTAACCCTGCCAAAAAAAGTCTGAAGTCTGGATACTGAAATACTGCCCTGCTGCTGCAATCACCTCCAAATCACTGGAAAATTGCCACCCTTTCAAACTCTTTTTAAGGTTTGGAAACAGGGAATAGTCAGATGGAGCAAGATCCGGTGAGTAGGGTCGATGGTCTCTGCAGTCAAACCCCAATTTCATCAGAACATCCATTGTTTTGATAGCTTTGTGAACAGGTACATTGTCTTACAAAAAGAGAACTCCTTTCCTGCAGCTTCCCTCTCCTGGTTTCTTTCAATGACTCCTTTAATCGACACAGCAAGTTACAGTAATATTCTGCATTAACTGTTTGGCCCTTGGAAGATAGTCATTATAACACTTTTCTGATCCCAAAACACTGTAGCCATGACCTTTCCTGTTGACTTTTGTGTCTTGAACTTCTTTGGCCTTGATGAACCTGAGTGCCACCTTTGCATAGATTGTTGTTTTAACTCAGGATCATAGTGGTGTAGCCATGTTTCATCAACAGCTAGCCATTCCAAAAAGTTGGCACCAGCTCAAAATCAACTTGTAGTGTCCACTCGACTTTTCTCGTCGGCATTCAAACATTTGGACACCCACTGACAGCTTCTGCATTCCCAGCTGCTCATGTATTATAAACCCAACATATTCCCTGGATATCTACAGTGTCTCAGCAATTGTTTTAGCTGATATTCGCTGATCTGTCAAAATCAGGTCATGGACATGGTCAACAATTTCAGGAGATGACACCATTTGAGACCTCCCAGACCTTGCTGCACCTTCAGTCAAAAAATCTGCACGCTGAAAGTTTGCACACCACTTCTTCACAGTTGAATAAGAAGGACACTTGTCACTCAATGTTTGCATCATACGTTCATGGGTTTCCTTTGGAGTTTTCTTCTGCATGAATAGGAACTTCATGATGGCGCAGAGTTCCACACTTGAAAATTCCACACTTTTCGTTGACATGGTTCAAGATATGATCTGAAACAATGTCAAAACATAGCATTATGATTCTGCAATTTGGCACTTTACAAGATGAAATAACCTTCTTTTCAGCTACAGAGACAAAATAATGCTTAGAATTGAGAAAGCTGGTTAGGCTTAGAACATTTTAGCACCCCCTCGTAGAACAGCAGAGGTACAGGTAACATTTTTCAAGTACACAACTGTAGCACAATCCATTTCAGGAAAATATCAGACAGTACCTTTTTAAAGTAAAATGCGATACCATTTCATATGTTAAACTTGCTTTTTTCATTATTATCAGCAATACAATGCAGAATATATTCTAACTGAAAAATGCAGTACCAATTCATATCCTTCAGCTGTTGATTAAAAGATTTCCAGTAACATTGTCCAGAACATTTTTTTTTTCGAATAGAAATGTTAATAAAGTATATACTAATATATGAACCTAGTTATTAGATGCTAAGTAAGTACTGTTAATAAAATATGTAACGATGTATGAACAAATTATAAAATGAATTTATTGTCTCCATTTCCTCTGTGTGTCTCTCTGTCTCTCTACCCTGCCTTTCCATTTTTCTTATTTTAATTATACATTGCTTTGTATTTTTCCTTTCTCTCCCATTTATGATCCTTTTTCTCACTGTTGTCAAAGGCCCAGGAGAAGCCCAACCACGTTCTTTCCAGGTCAGGGAACGTTCACCCTCACCAGTCCTGTAGGCACCCTGGTGCAGTGCAGCCTGGCAAGTCATGCAGACCATGAGTTTTGGGACTTAGGCAAGGATGTGGTGGAGTGGGTGGTAGGGAGACAAATTCAGCCTATCCAGGATCTTCTACTGTGGGTGCAAGACTCACTGCCCTGGTCAACAATGGTCACAGAGTCAATACAAGCTTTTGCCCCCTCAACATCTGGCTCTTCTACTGTACAATCACCATGCAGTGGAAACATCTAAGGTCCTGTGGACTGGGGAGTGCCTGGGAACAACTCCTCCTCACCTCACTCCTTCTCTAATCCTCTCTCCTACACCCTCTAACCTACTTCCTTCCCAAACATCCCCGATATAAAAAAATTGAAAAATAGGGGTGTCTAGTCCCCAAGTAAAAATGTAATACCCCTCCTCTTCCAGCTCCTCCAGCACAACCCTATTGATCTCCTCCTTCTGTGAGTCCCTTGTGTTATATCTTCCCATATTCCATCTCTCCTATCTTCCATTTCACACTTTTTATTAAACAGTCAGGGTGCCCACATAAGGACACACCTTTAGGCAATATATAAAACTCTATTTTTTTATAAAATAATAATTTTTATAGCTGCACTGAGTGCTGCTTTCCTTAACTGCATGCCATTGGTTGAAACCCACTTGTGCACAGCCACTCCTGCACACAATTTAAAAAAAAAATGCAAGATCAACCTCCATTGTAATATACTACCTTCCCAAATAACTAAAGTTTAATTTCACTCATTTTAACAACTTTCACAAAGTAAGCATTCCTTCGCACAGGTTTTCACACTGCAGTACTCGTTCCAAATAATTTTTGCACATAGGCACACTTGCGCTGTATGCACATACCCACCACACAGCTGTGAACCTTGGGACTATGAACGCCACCCTTACTGTGGGTGAAGGGTGAAGGAGGAGAAAACCAAAAAATGTAGGTCAGAGACAGTGAGTGTTATAGGTTATATGAGAACGAAGGATGGTGGAGTGTATAAAGATGTCTTATGAAAAAAAAAGTGAGGTGAAAAGACCACAGTGAGATGAAGAAATGGAAAGATGAATTAATATGATGTATGATCTTTTATTGGATTGGAAAGTTGTGCTCTGTAAGTTCTAAATGTTAGGATTAATTAACCTAAGTTGGTTTAACCAGGAGATGGATAGGAGCAAGGCTATATACTCAGCAGTTGCTGCTTTAGGTGAGTTTTAAATGGGTTTAGGTTACTAATTTGCACATATATGTATATGTGTATGTATATGTGTGTGTATATATATATATATATATATATATATATATATATATATATATATATATATATATATATATATATATATATATATGGGTCTACTTTCATACACCGAATGTACGAATCACCGACACACACATCCCCGACCCCAAACAACCGACAACACACCACACCGACACATAACATACCGAACAACAAAACACCGACACAAAATACGCCAAATACACAAGCACACAACAACACATCCACTAACCTAAACCTAAACCCTAACCCTAACGTCCGACACTATCGCACACTTCACCTACCTGCACCCTAACCCTAACTCACTTACCCACCCCTAACCCAAGCACCGACACCATCGCACACTTCACCTACCTGCACCCTAACCCTAACTCACTTACCCACCCCTAACCCAAGCACCGACACCATCGCACACTTCACCTACCTGCACCCTAACCCTAACTCACTTACCCACCCCTAACCCAAGCACCGACACCATCGCACACTTCACCTACCTGCACCCTAACCCTAACTCACTTAACCCGTCCCAAAACTACAGTCCCTCACTATCACACACTTTCCTAACCCGAACCCTACCTCCGACACAAACACACACTCACCTGTCCCACAGCCTAACCCGACATCCCACAATTTCGCACACTTACCTGACCGCTCCTAACTCCGTAACTGTCGCACACTCATCATGTCACGATCGCACATTTCCCTTGTCGGTCTTTCCGCTGTCGGCGAATCTCCCAGTCGGTAAACCTACCTGTCGGTCATTTAGTCTCCTCTTCCCACGTGTCGGCGAATCGTCGTTTCGGTCTCCCGAAGTAGACCCATATATATATATATATATATGTGTGTGTGTGTGTGTGTGTATATATACACACACACATACATATATATACATATACATATATATATATATATATATATATATATATATATATATATATATAAAACAACTTACTCTCTTCTGCCCTCTTCATTGACCTCTCCAAAGCATTCGATATGGTAAACCACCCCTTATTACTTAATACTCTCGAATCCATCTCATTTGATCCCCCAGCTATTAAATGGTTTAAATCTTACCTCACTAACAGAAAACAAGCTGTTCTCTGGGATAATCACATCTCATCTCTCCTGCCTGTTTCCATTGGGGTTCCTCAAGGCTCTATCCTCGGCCCACTTCTTTTCTCCCTCTTCATTAATGATCTTCAAACAATAATCCCTCAAGCAACCTGCATTCAATATGCAGATGATTCGACACTCATTTGCTCAGCTCCATCTACCCCAGAACTAATCTCTCTCACCCAAAAAGTATTCAGTACAGTAGAAACATGGTTCTCTAGTCGCTTCCTCTTGCTAAATGCCAAAAAAAACAAACTTCTTCTATTTACTCCCACATCTAGAACCTACCCCTTACATTTCTCCATCTCTTCAAACAGCGCCACTGTTATCTTACCCGACACTTCAACTAAATTGTAAGGTATTACAATCGACAATAATCTCTCTTTCGACCTACACATTAACAACTCCATAAAGTTAGTTAACAGAAAGATAGGATCCTTATATCGAATCAGACCTTTTCTCACACCATCTACCAGAACAAGGATTGCTCACTCTCATCTTATTTCAACTCTTCTATATGCTGCGCCTATCTTCACTAATCTCAAAAAAACCAGCCTTAACAAACTGGCAACCTGTTATAATAACATTGCCCGCTTTGCTACTGGTAATCCCTATAGAACTCATCACTGCCTCAACTTAAAACTTCTAGGCTGGCCTGAGTTTCAGAACTATCTTTTAATCCATCAACTCTGCATTGCCCATAAAATACTATACCAACCTAATAATACCCCCATACTCTCACAACTCATAACCCCTTATAAAAATCTCAACTCTCTCCGCTCATCCAGCAAACTTCTGACAAGTTCAACAAAGTCAAATAATAATGCTGGTGACTCTCTATTTACCAATGCTATTGGGACAAAATGGAATTTGTTACCCACTAGCATAACAAAGATAACTTCATTGCCCCTTTTCAAACAGAACATTAAAGTGCATTTCCAAAATCACTGGCTTTGCTCCTGTAATAAACCTGATTAGTCTATCTCTATTACTACCTAATAAAACCATTTCTCTTCTCCTTTCTACTCTGCATGCTTTCTGTCTTTCTTTTCTCTTCCCCTTACTTCTCTACCTGCTATTCTGCAGTGCATCCACTTTTATTTTCACCACTTTCTATTCCTACCTTCTTTATTCTCCTTATCCTCACTCCTTTCTATATTAATCCAATCAGTATTTTTCCAACTTGTTAATTGAGAATTGAACTGTATGGAGTGTTTATAGTAACTAACTCTTGTAGTAGTTTTTTATATATAAGAGTGTTATCTTTTATTTTTAATGTTTGCTTGCTAACTCTATTACTAACTCTTAGATTTTCATTATAATGAGTACTGCTATTACATTTTTGTATGACAATTCTTGTTTGTATGTAAATTTTTTCATCTCTGAATGCATCTCACTCTGTGGAGCTTTTCTCCCCGGGCCTCTACTGAAAATGGAAATTTCTCCAGCTAGACTAGCCCGGTCAACAAATGTAAAATAAAATAAAATAAATAAATAAAATATATATGTATATAGACACACACACATGCATATATATATATATATATATATATATATATATATATATATATATATATATATATATATAAAATACACACACATATAGATAGATATCAAATATGGATAGCTGTACACATTTAGATAGTGTAGTGTCAGTGGCTCAAAAGGGTACATACTTGAAGCATTTGGTGGGAAAGTTGGGGGTTCTATTTCTACCTCAGATGACTGGATTCTTTTTTCCTTTACTGACTCTAAAGTGCTGCATTAGAGGGTTGCTGCATTCCTGAGTGCACCAAGCTGCAGATGAAATGATAACCTGTGATCTCATCTGCCTGAGTTGGTGGTACCTCATGTGAATGCAAAAGATCCCAAGGCACTTATTAAAACAAAAAGGCAAGTTCTCTAGAGTCCTGGCCAAATTTTCCATATTTACTTTATGAATATCACCTCAGGTCTCCTCTGAAAAGAAGTTGCTGGTCTATATGTACATACTGTGTATATATACATATATATATATATATATATATATATATATATATACATATATGCACAATATATATATATTCAATATGTTTGATATATGTGTGTGTGTGTGTGTGTGTGTGTGTGTGTGTGTGTGTGTGTGTGTGTGTGTGTATGTGTGTGTGCTGATATGTTTGATGTGTGTGTGAGGGACTGGAGAATGTGCGTGTATGAGTTTGCTTTTGTTTCTTGTATGTGCGATCGCTGAGTTAGTATATATAAGTAGGGGGGTGTGAGGGGTGCAGGGGGGCTTGCCCACCTGCTTATGTGTGTATGAGTTGTGTATGTGTGTAGTTTTGTGTTTTAAATTGTGATGTGGGTATTTTGGTGTATGTGTGGTGTGGTGTGTGCAGTTTGTTTGGGTTTTTGAATTTCGCAGTTTTGGGCTCGGGGTTTTGTAGTTTCGGTGTTTTGTGGATTCAGTTTCATGATCTCAAAATACTGAAATTCGATGTTTCAGTATTTCGAGGTTACGAAGTGAATCCATACACACACACTTATATATATATCATGCCTACTTAATATGGTGGATTTCTTTGAGAAAGTCACTAATGCCATGGATGAGGGTAAAATAGTACATACCACCTACTGTGACCTGGCCAAGGCATTTGATACAGTTTTCCACTCAGGTATTATAGATTAACTCACAAAACTGGGCATAACTACCTATGTCACCAGACTGATAGCCACTTGGTTCACAGACAGGACATGTGGTTAAAGTGGGTGAATCCAGATCCAGCAAGAGGCCGGTTAATAGTGGTGTGCCACAGGGCTCAGTGCTTTTACCACTCCTGCTCAGAATATATAGTGGATATAAAAAGTTTACACACCACTGTTAAAATGCCAGGTTTTTGTGATATAAAAAAATGAGACCACAATAAATCATTTCAAAACTTTTGCCACCATTAATGTGACCTATAACCTGTACAATTCAATTGAAAAACAAACAAATCTGTTAGGGGAAAAATATAAAAAACGTACAATATGCTGGTTGCATAAGTGTGTATACCCTTAAACTAATACTTTGTTGCAGCACTTTTTGATTTAATTACAGCATTCAGTCTTCTTGGGTAGGAGTCTATCAGCATGGCACATCTTGACTTGGCAGTATTTGCCCACTTTTCTTTGCAAAAGCGCTCCAAATCTGTCAGATTGCAAGGGCATCTCTTGTGCACAGCACTCTTCAGGTCATCTCAGAGATTTTCTATTGGATTTAGGTCTGGGCTCTGGCTGGGCCATTCCAAAATGTTAATTTTCATCTGGTGAAGCCATTCTTTTGTTGATTTGGATGTATGCTTGGGGTTACTGTCGTGTTGAAAGGTGAAACTCCTCTTCATCTTCAGCTTTCTAGCAGACACCTGAAGGTTTTGGGCCAAAAGTGACTAGTATTTGGAACTGTTCATAATTCCCTCCCCCTTGACTAAAGCCTCAGTTCCAGCTGAAGAAATGCAACCCCAAAGCATGATACTGTCACCACCATGCTTCACCTTGGGTCTGGTGTTCTTTTGGTGATGCAAAGTGTTGTTTTTGCACCAAACGTACCTTTTGAAATTGTGGCCAAAAAGTTTAGCCTTGGTTTCAGCAGACCATAACACATTTTCCCACGTGATTTTGAGACTTGATTTATTTTGCAAATTTTAGCCGGGCCTGGGTGTTTTTCTGTGTAAGAAAAGGCTTCCATCTTGCAACCCTATGCCATAGTCCAGACATATGCAGAATACAGGAGATTGTTGTCACATGAAGTACACAGCCAGTACTTGCCAGAAATTCCTGCAGCCCCTTCACTGTTGCTGTAGGTCTCCTGGCAGCCTCCCTGACCAGTTTTCATCTTGTCTTTTCATCAATTTTGGAGGGACGTCCAGGTCTATGCAATGTCACTGTTGTCCCATATTTTCTCCACTTTTTGATGACTGTCTTCACTGTTTTCCATGGTATATCCAATGCTGTGGAAATGTTTTTGTACCCTTCTCCTGACTGATACCTTTCAACAATGAGATCCCTTTGATGCTTTGTAAGCTCTCTGCGAACCATGGCTTTTCTGTAGCAGGCAACTGAGTAAATGTCAAGAAAATAGGTTCATAGGTAGGTACTAGGCTATTGGCCCTAGGGCCTATATAAGCCTAGCCAAAAAGGTACCCTGGCTTTCTCCACCCAAGAAAACTATTCTCCTGTGCCCCTGTCGAGCAGAGACACAGAGGTGATCCCCGGGGTGAATTTCCTATTTCCTATACAATCATCAAGATTTTTCTTGAAGAGTGCTAATGAGGAGCTTTGTTTGATATAGATAGGTAGTTTGTTCCAGAGTATGGGAAGTCTCTGGGAGAGGAATCTATCCCTCCAACATGTTCTGTTTATGGTGGTGACAAGGTTTAGGTCCCTAGACCGTGTAGCTCGGAGGGATTGGGATTTCTTTAAGTGGAGCATGCCCAACAGCTCTGGGTTTGAAATAGCTTTGTATGTTAGGCACAGATTGCCTCTGAGTAGGCGATGTGCGACGGAGTAAAGCTGGAGTTTTTTTGAGACGGACTGCATAGGGCATCTGTTTGAGGCCGGTAATCCTCTTTGTGAGACATTTCTGCGGCCTTTCCAGTTGTTGTAGATGTCTTGTGAGTTACATACCAAAAGGGGCATTGTACTCTATAATGGGTCTAATGAGTGACGAGTAGAGGGAAACAATTACCTCTGTTTTCCTGGATGAGAATCCCTTTGTGATGAGGTGAGCCACGTAGAAGGAATTTCCTGACTACTGTGGCAATGTGATTATCAAAGGAGAGACTACTGTCCACCTGTGTCCCAAGGTCTGTTATCACACCTTCAGTGTTAAGTAGACTACCACCTATGTGGTAGCTCATGGGTACAGAGTTTTTACCAAAGGGGATGACAGTGCACTTTTTGGCACTGAGCTTGAGGCCATGGCTTTAACACCAGGCATCTGTCTCAGTGAGGCACTTTTGTAGGATTTCCACATAGTTAGGAGTTTTGATTATGGCTCCTAGTTTGCAGTCATCTGCGACCTTCATTAGCTAAAGACGTTCTGTGTTAGCCTGTACTTCAGAAAAGTAGATACCAAACAGGAGAGGACCCAGGACTGAACCCTGTGGTACTCCACTTATCACTGGTCTGAAGTCGGATTTGGAGTCTGCTACTTTCATAGTGTGGGTTCTGTCAGTGAGCCAGTTGGCAACCCATCTTGTGACATAAGGATTTATACCTAGTTTAGTGAGTTTATCTATAATTCTAGAGTAGGGGATGGTGTCAAAAGCCTTGGCGAGATCTAGATAGGCTGTGTGAACCACCTTACCCTCGTCTATGGATTTGGTGACTGCTTCAAAGAAGTCTATCAGGTTTAGGAAACATGAGCTGCCTTTTACAAACCTGAACTGGGTGGGGTCCAGAGTATGGAGATTACCAATGTCTTTGTTTATAAGTTTCATGATGATACGTTCCATGGCCTTGCAGACCAGGCTCGTTGGACCAATGGGGTGGTAGTTCCCAGGGTCCGTGGTGGCTCCCCCTTTGTGGAGTGGGATAACCGTTGCTGTGCGCCATTCAGTGGGCACAAAGCCTGAGGTGAGGCTATGACTGAACATGGTGCTTAGGTGGGGTGCTAATTCATTCTGTAGTTTGTGTAGAACACAGCCTGGGATGTCGTCTGGTCATGGATGCTGTGTTCTTGGCTTTGGAGAGTGTGTTTTTACATGTGTAGTCATGATTACAGGAACTTTGCATTCTTCCGGTATAGAGATGGGCCCTTTAGGGGGTGAGAGGAGGGTAAAGTTAGCACTGAACCTATCAGCCAGGATGTTGGCAATATCAGTTGGTTCTGTATATTTAGTGCCATTGTGCTGTAACTCAGAGCAGATCTGAGTGTTGCCATTGAGATTCTTGACATAGCTATAGAATGCTTTGTGGTTGTCTTTAGAATCAGTGGCAATTTTGTTTGATGTTGGAACTAGCTTTGGAGGATTTTATGAGGGATCTCAGCTTCTTACTGAGGCTGACCAGGGATTTCCTCCAGTCATAGGATTTTACTCTTTTTTCACAACAGTTTCTTTCTTCTGTTGTAGAGTTTGTTTATGGCAGGGGTCCACCAGATTGGCTTCCTTTTTTTGGAGGATAGCATCTTGGTTCTGTTAGGGATAGCATGATCAATGCACTCATGTAAGTACTTATAAAGTGCATTTGTGTAGGATTCAGCAGTCGTACCTCTGTTGTCCGTCTGCATGGGTGTCGTGAAGTTTGCCACTTCTGTCTTAAGAAGCATGAAGTTGGCTTTGGAGACATTTTTTACAGTGGTTTCCCTAATGGGGGGTGGGGGCAGGATGTGGATGTCTAGGGTGATTAGCTTGTGGTCGGATCTGATCAACAAGGAACTGACATCTGGTGTGGAACACCGGTCACCCATGTTGGTAATGACCAGGTCTAGGATATTGCTGCCCCTGGTAGGGGTGTGGATAAGTTGATCCAAGGCATTGGAATTTTGAATTCCAGAAAACGTTGAGCAAAAAAGTTGGTACATGAGTAGTTTTCCCAGTTAATGGTGGGGTAGTTGAAATCACCCATTATTAGGGTGTTGGGTTATTATTATTTATTATTTATTTATTTATTTGCTTTTGTTATGGGCTGAAATGAGCCCATTTTCAGTGAAGGCCCGGGGAGAAAAGCTCCAAAAAGAAAAACAAAGTACATAATTAAGAGATTATTTAGAGAGTTAATAACAGAAGTTAACAATATACAAGAGTAATAACAGCATTTAACAATATACAAAAGAATAATATAGGAGTCAGAAGTGACACAGTAACATCGGCAATGTATAGCAACATTTATGGAAGACTCGGGTGCTTGGCAGGTATTCAATAGATCAGACAGATAATGATAATCTGCACTTAGACAATTTTTACACACCATGTGAGGCAGGGTGAGGCACACTGTGCTGTGATTAAGGGTGAGTGCACAATAGGGAGAGTGAAGAAGAGTGTGCGTATGAATAAAGGAACAAAACATCATCATAATCTACATTTCAAAGAATATGAATCACTTAGACAAATACAGGCCAGCAATAATATAAGAATAATGAAACCCGATAAGGGAGGGGGGGGGTAGTTATGTATGATGCTGATGAATATAATAATAAAATCAATAGTATACTATTCAATTCAGGTAATTATGAGGTGACATCCATCATGGAAGTCAACATCAGACATCACAAAGTGGACTTAATTTTAGAAGAAATGTTATTAGATGAAAGAATTAGTACAAATTTGTATGAATTTATAAAGGAGGATTCTCCCATTGTTAGCACTATAGTTGGAATTCCAAAAGTGCATAAAGATTTAGCTGATCCCCCTTTCCGACCCATTATCTCGGGTAGCAAATCCCAAACTTTTCCATTTGGTAAAGTAGTGGACAGATGGTTAAAACCTGTATACAACAGGATTAGTCATATTGTGAAAGATTCCTGGGATTTCCTAGGAAGGTTAGATACTGGATATATCACCAATGATAGTATACTAGTGACTATTGATGTTGTTGATCTATTTTCCAGTATTCCTCTGGAAGAAGGATTAACTAGATTTCAACATAGTATACAGAAATATAGTGACTTGGAATGGGAGAAAATAATGTTAATTTTGGAATTTATGGAAATAGTTTTGTCACATAATTACATAATTTTCCAAGGAGAATATTACAGGCAAAGCAAAGGAGTAGCAATGGGGGCAGCTTGTGCCCCCATGTTTGCAAATTTGTTCCTTCTAGATTGGGAAAATGAATATATCTTAGAAAGTAAATGGAAGGAACATATTGTATGCTATCTATGATTTCTGGATGATGCATTCTTGGTGTGGAGGGGTAACGAAAGTAGCATCAAAGAATTTATAAATTATCTTAACACTAGATGTGAATATTTAAGGTTCACATTCAGTATGAATAAGAATAGTATATCATTTTTAGACACCAAAGTTACTATAGAGGATGGTATATTTAAATCTAACATATATAGGAAAGAAACCTTTAGTAATGATTATTTAGAGTTCACCAGCTGTCACCCCATACACCAGAAAAGGAGTATAGTAAAAGGGCAATGTATAAGAGCGGCAAGAATGACATCCCAGTATTCGGATATGTTATTGGAGATGGACAATATAGGTAAAATCTTTGAAGTTAGGGGATACCCGAAGGAGATGATTTTGGACATTACGGAATATGTAAAGAAAGAATGGGGGAAAAAAATACAAGCCCATATTAGAAGTGAATGGGGTTATCAATGGACATAAAAGATCCTCAAAAATGAAAGAATATACCCGAGCATGTATTGTACAATATGCTCCCGAAGTAAATGGCATCAAAAAAATAATACAGAATAATTGGAATATCTTAAAAACTGAGGAGAGTGTATTTAAGGTAGTGGGAGATGGACCCAAATTTGTATATAGGAATGGGAACAATCTCAAGATGAGACTAGGGAAGAAAAATAATTCCAAATATGTACAGCAGGATACATGTACCACTAGATGTGGAAGTTGTAATCAGTGTAAATATATTATGTCAGTACCGTCAATTACATTGGAAGATGTTCACAATACAAAAATAAAATTCAGAAAAGGTAACTGTAGGACTCCCCATGTGGTTTACCTAGCGAAGTGTACGAAATGTCCTTGTTATTATGTGGGGATGACAGTTAGATGTCTGAGAAATAGAATGTATGAGCATTATTATAAGATAAAAAGGGAGGATACAAAAAATGCCCTTTGGAGACATCTTAATGGAAATAGGGTATGTAATTCTTTTAATTTTGGGATATTGGAATGTATTAAACCTAACCCTAGGGGAGGGAATATAAAATTATTATTGAGAGAGAGGGAAACAAGATGACAAATTAAACTTAATGCATCTGAATATCCTGGACTTAATGATACTATCTCTATCAAGCCAGTATTAGAGAATAATAGGTGAGTGTATAGTAGTAGGAACATTAAACAGCAATAGTTTATAGTAGAATTGTGTTATGATTACAAGGGGATCATGTATGAAGTACATTAGGATGGGCAATACCTTTTTATGTATTTTTTTAAATGTGTTTTTTAAGGAAAATATATATTTTTTAAAGTCTGTTTTATTAGTAAATCAATAAAATTTAGGCATTGTTTATTAAATAAGATATTTTGAATAGGTTAAAATTCAAAGGTGTTAGTACAAGCTATTAAAGTTAAATTAAATAGGTAGTCGTTCTGGAATTAATGCATTGAGCACTTTAAATGGTTAATTAGTATACATAGGGTAGGAAATGTTTTAAGTTTGTGATTGGTTTAAAGCCACATAAAAAGTGAGTAGTGGCTGTTAATGTTGGTTCTGATGAAATCTACTATCAGTAGATGAAAGCGCTCAACCAGTATTGTTGTCGAAGTCAATAAATTTTGTACCAAAGTATTTCGTACGTGCCCTTGTGTTCAGTGCATATCTTGGTGACTGTGACTGATTTTGGATTATCCTGTTGTTACATTGTTGGCCAGTCCGGTCGAATATCATTTTTATCTGAGAGATGAGTCAGGTTAGTAATCAGGTAACTGAGGAATTGGGGATGGTGCAAGGGCATAGCCAATGAGAGGAGAGATTTTTGGTAGAGTGATTTTTTTTTTTGAATGACGGGGCATTATTTATAGTCCGTAGAGAAGGTGGAAGGGCATTCCAGAGTTTAGCTACAGTGAAAGAGTAAAGGTACTGGCCTACAGGGAGTTTAGGTCTCTTAACTTGGATAAGTGATTAATTTTCAGATCTTAGTGAATGGTTTGGTTGATAAAGAGTCAGAAGTGAAGCCAGGGCTGGGCATTTGGAGGAATTATAGATAAATTTGTGTGCTGTGGCTAGTTGTATGTAAGTTAAGTGCTGTGGGAATTCTTGCCAGTTCAGGGACTGTAATGAATGACAGTGGTGGGAGGAATATTTTGCTCTAGTAACGAATTTAGCAATTTTGTTATAGCAGCTCTCCATTTTATTTTTTAATGACAATTGGATGTTTGTCAGAATGGGGGCACCATAGAGGAGAGAAGGTAGGAGAAAAGTTTGGGCAAGTGTTTTAATAGTAGAGTAGTTTAAAAAATGTTTATGTCGGTAGAGGGTATCAATATTTTCCAGTGTATCAAAAAATGAGGAGTGAGAATCCTGGGGCATGGTGGGGAATCTGCAAGGGTGCTCTCTGGAGCCTTGAACCAGGTCTCTGTCACTGCACAGATGTCGATGTTCTCCATTTTAAGGCGTGCCTTGAGTGAATGCATTTTGAGGTTTAGACTTCTAGCACTGAGTAGCATTACCCTCAAATTTTGCTTGCTTGTACCTGCTACAGTGGTGAATTTGTCATTTGAACCTTGCCTAAAAAGGCTCTATAGGGGTGGCAGGAGCCTTAGCCAGTATCTGGAATCCCAAGGGTGACAGGTGCAGGCCATCTCTGGCAAAGCATCGTGGTCTGTTGATCATGTCATGCCAGGCAGACAGCTACTGGATCCCCTTAGAATGACACCAGACGCTTAGCCAATTGTTGAAGTCAATAATTTTGTCCTTGTACTGTGGTATCATTCTGGGTGATGGCAGGATGCTACTCAGGGCTAGGGTCATACCTGCCTGGGCTACAAGATCGGAGAGCTCCTCCATGTCTCTTTTCATGTAGTCCAGGGAGGTATGTCTCAGGTTATTCACACCAACATGGACAATGACAGAGTCATATTTGTACTTGTTGTGGAGTGACCTGAGTGCGTGGGTTACGTAGTGGATCCTGGCACCTGACAGGCAGCTGACAGTAACTTTCTCCTTGTTTAGCCTGGTGAGTGGAACATCAGTGTGCCTGACTATAGAGTCACCTATGACTAGAGTGTTGTGTATGTTGTTATGCCTTACGGGCTGTGATTGAGTGGCACACTGTGTTTGTGGGATATGTGTCATTTGGATTGTATTGGGGGGTGCAGGTTGCTTGCATTTCTGCTTTGGAGGTCTCTGTTGCTTGAGCAGATTTTTATTGAGAGCCTCCGCGAATGTAGGTGTGTGTTTTGTGTTTCTATGTGTGTGTTTTGGTGGTGTAGGTTTTGAGGGACTATGTGATGAGTGTGGTGTGGTGCAAATGCTTACCTTCTCCTCCTAGGACAGCTGAACTTTATTTGTGGTTAATCAGAGTCTCTTTAATTGATGGCAGGTGTGTACCCAAGAAGACTGAATGTTGTAATTAAATCAAAAGGTAATTACATCAAAAGGTGCTTCAACAAAGTATTTGTTTAAGGGTGTGCACACATACAACAAAGTATAAGTTTAAGGGTGTGCACCATTATGCAACTAGCATATTGTACATTTTTTTATTTTTGTATATTTTTCCCCTAACAGATTTGTTTGTTTTTCAGTTGAATTATACAGGTTATAGGTCACATTAAATGTGGGAAAAGCTTTGAAATGATTTATTGTGGTCTCATTTTTTATATCATAGAAACTTGGCATTTTAACAGGGGTGTGTACAGTTTTTATATCCACTGTACTTCTCTGAAGTCAAGACTAATGTGGAAGGCCTCTAGATGACAAAGCTTGCTGAGAACTGCAAGCTGGGGCAATCACTGAATCCCCCAATGATACAGATACCCTTTATGGGGGTCTAGATCAGACAAATAATTGGTGCCAGAACCATGTCCTAAAACTAAATGCAAAAAAATGCATTATCATACTCTTTGGGGAAGTCAAATACTCCTGCAAATTACAACATCAGTAACACACCCTAAGTGTAAACTCAGAGGTGAGAGATCTAGGTACACAGATAGATAATAACCTGAATTTTGACCACCATGTGTCCACAGTGGTGAGCAAGTCCTTCTATGTGGCACAACCTATAAGTAAATGTATGGCATCCAGATCCAAGGAAATTACAGTCTTGCTGTACTGAACCCTCATTAGACCAATAATCGAATACAGTGCACCATTTTGCATTTACTTGACTAGGTACTTAGAGCACTTGGAGTAACCTCAGAGGTTCCTCACAAAGAAAATACAGGGTGTAAACAAAATGTCCTATGTGGCTAGACTAAAAGCCCTATCCCTTTACTCTGTCTCATACTGACCATTAATGGATGACCTATGCCTGACCTACAAGGCACTCACAAATCCAGCCGCAAGTCAAAAAGCATGATGGTCACCCAATCTAGGGATCCTAACTTAGTCAGTGACTCAAACAAAACATGCTGGAAAGACAGATATGTGTCTCAGAGATTGCCCCTTCTTTGGAACAGGCCTCATATTCACATTAAGCAGAGCCCTTAACTGTCCCTCTTCAAATGCAGTTTGGATTAATGGATGGGGAAATGCAAATTCATACCTGAGGTAGCACCTATGTCCTTAATGGACAGGGCAGTCTGTAAGATACTCAAGGCATAGGCACAAATCCATGTCATCCTCTTGCCCCTGGGGGCCATATGATGGGTAAAATTGGGTTATATTGACTAAGCTTGTAAGGGCTGTGAAGTCGTTAGCCAAGTAATCACCTATGAACCTACAGAGAGTTGAAATGCTTACAGTAGATCAGGATTTCAGCTAATTATGCCACACTAACTATGCAGAAAGGAAATAGAAACAATGTGAAAAGCTAAAAGGAGTGATTCGCTGAGCAGCTTCTATTTTATGCTTGTTAATTATGGGGAGACCAATGTGCAAGACAGTACATGGTACAGTGCTTAACAAATGCTGGAAAGAACATACAACTGAACTAAAAGAGGTTATAATTTGGGCTGATAACAGTTCCTTCATGGACTTCCGTGCATTTGCATTTAGCTGTGCACTGAATTAGTTCCTGTTATGTTTTACTTATTTATTTTACATTTGTTTACGAGGATGGTCCGACTCGGACAGTGCCCATTTTCAGCTTAGGCCTGGGGAGAAAAGCTCCAGCTTAAGCTTACATACAAAGTCATCACATCAAGTAATAGAAATTATAGACAAAAAAATGAGTGTTAACACATTTACAGGATAAAAATTTAAAAACAAAAATATATACATAGTATCAAATAGAACAAGACTTTAAACACTTGAATATAAACAAATATATAGCTGAACTTATATATGTGGAGGAACATAACATCAGTTAGGAAATTAAGTAGGGAGACTCAGGCAAAATAGAGCATAGTTAGCAATACTTCAGTTGTGAGAGTTGCAGCTAGGAATGTAACTACTTATATAAAAGTAGTGTTGTTAGAAGGGATATGTTAACAGAGTTAGTATGTACAGCCAAATTGTATAAGTAGTACTAAGTTAATAATTAACCTGGAGTGTTACATGTGCAAAGCCATAAGTGTCTTTTGAGAGATATTTTGAAATGATTAAGATTACTTATGGATCTAATACTATGTGGAAGCATATTGCAATGTTTAGCAACAAAGTTAAAGAGAGCTGCCTGCTGTATTGGACACTTTGGTTGCTTGGAGTAAGTCTTTGTTAGATGACTGAAGATTACGAATGTTAGAATAGGGTTGTAGAACATTTTTAGGGAAGGTATGTTGTCAGGATTGTGCATTATTTTGTGAGCCATTATTAAACTGGTTATAGTTCATAACATGAGATAGTTCCAACCAAAAAAGATTTTTGAGGCATTGACAGTGATGGGTTGAATGTGTGGAACCTGTGGCACATTTGGCAATCTTATTGTAAATCAGTATTCATTAGTATCAGTTGTAACCAAATGAAGGCACAAGCACACTGAAAAAACTAAATAACCAATAAAATGTACAAAATGGCAATCTTTCAAGAGAATCACCACAATGAAATGCGAATGCCAATAAAAGTAAAACTCTTTTTAATAATGATAAAAAACAATCCCCAGGATTCACGAAGCCTCCGTGTAAGAGTTATAACTCTTACACGGAGGCTGCAGTTAAACGGAGTGATGTCAGCATGCTCTGCATATTCATGACAGCATGCTGAATCACACCTAAGTCGAACACGGTCCGTGTAAGACAGTAGGGGGCGTGTCCGTAGGCTGAGCCCTGCAAGCGGACACGCCCCCAGAAGTGTAAAAGTGCCCAAAGTAGACACCCACAACAGAGTCCACGGAAATGTGAATAAACACAACACAACACATGCCCCTACAGACTATTAAACATAAAACAATCTAAATGAACATGTCATATTTTTTAAATTGTAAAGATGTTTAACCGTGAGTGCTTCGTTTGCTGGCGTGCCGTAAGCAGCTACAGTTAGCAGTCAATGTGAAAGCATATAAGAACTAAATATGCAAAATAAGCCAGGAAGCAATAGCGTAGCGGTAGAGATGCCGGCTGTAGAGCAGGCATTCATGGTTTGAGCCCCACAACACAAATTTTTTTTTTTTGCAAAATAAGCAGGAAACAAGTCCCTGACACATATGTACACATAAAACCAGAATATATGTAAAATGCAATGAAATATCCCATTTATATTGAATAAATGTGAGCTAAGAAATGAATATAAACTGCCAGATGTGCCCATAGCTGAGCTACAGTACAACAGAGTGAGTGTATGTGCCCGTAGATAAGCATTGGTTTAACTGGTGCAAAATGAGTGCCCGTAGCTGAGCAGTGGTTTACCATGCTAAATATATGTGCCCCTAACTGAGCTGAGTGGAATATGCGTGCCGATAGCCAAATGAGGCTTAAACCAGCGTACCCTGTTT